>NC_057863.1:351195133-351392010 GCF_019393635.1 Dromiciops gliroides
AACCTTAATATCATCAGAATTGGCTCAAAGAAGGACTAACATACATACTCAAGTAGGTATAGTAATATATTTTTGCCCTGGGGGGAGGGAGAAAGGGGGGGGGGAGAGAAGGGAAGGAGGAAGGGCAGATTGAGGGAGAGAGCAGTAAAAAGCAAAACACTTTCAAGGAAGATGAAGATGTTCTGCATTACTGCACCAGTATGACATACTGAATTGCTTGATCTCATAGGGAGGGTTGAGGAGGAGGGAGGAAGAAAAATTTAGAACACAGAATTAGCTCAGGGACCCTGATCTCATTGGGGGCTCATGGAGGGAATCTTTCATACCCAATTGGGAGGAGCAATCTATTTAACCCTGCAGGAAAATAGGAGGGGAAGAGGATAAGAAAGGAAGGGTGAAAAAAGGGAGTACAGAGCGAGGGAGAGGATAGTCAGAAGTAAAACACCTCTGAGGAGGAACAGGTAAAAAGAAGATAGAGTAAATGTCATGGGAAGGGAGTGGGATGGAGGGAAATAGTTATGATGATTGATTATAATGCAAAACGTATGGTACCTACTTTGCTGGGCTTTTATGAAGAAAATTCTCTGTCAAGCTTAAGGTACTATATAAGGGGTTTTTTTTGTTTTGTTTTTTTTTTTTTGTGAGGCAATTGGGGTTAAGTGACTTGCCCAGGGTCACACAGCTAGTAAGTGTTAAGTGTCTGAGGCGGGATTTGAACTCAGGTACTCCTGACTCCAGGGCCAGTGCTCTATCCACTGCACCACCTAGCTGCCCCTATATAAAGGTTATGATGAACAGGATACTGTCAGAAAAACCTGGAAAGACCTACATGAACTGAAGCAGAGTGAAATGTACTGTATACAAAAAAAACAGCAATAGTGGGGGATGATCTGATGGGAAGCATGTGGCTATTTTCAGCAAGGCAATGATCCAATATAACCCTGAAAGACTTATGAAGATTGCAGCCCATCTGCAGAGAAAGAACTGATAGTATCTGAAAACAGATGGAAACACATTAAAAAAAATTTTTTTTTCATTTCCTCTTTGACAATTCCTTAATCTGAAGTTTTGAGTTTTTTGACTGTTTTCTCTCACTAGCTAATATGGGAATTTTTCCATGACTACTCATGTATAACTTATTTTGAATTGCTTGAGTTTTGTGGGTGGAGGGTGGGAATGGAGGGGGGAAGAGAAGTTGGAACACAAATTTTTTTTTTTAATTGATGTTAAAATTTTGTTTTTACATATATTTTGGAGAATAAAATTCTACTCAAAATTTTAAAAATTTAAAATTTTTTAAATTTAAAAAAATGTTAAAAACTGTGCATACCCTTTGACTGAGCAATACCACTACTAGGTCTGTATCCCAAAGAGATCAAAAAAAGGGAAAAGGGCCCACATGTAAAAAACATTTATAGCAGCTCTTTTTGTGGCAGCAAAGATCTGGAAATTGAGGGGATGCCCATCAGTTAGGGAAGGGCTGAGAACAAGTTGTGGCATATGAAAGTAATGGAACACTGTTGTGCTATAAGAAATGATGAGGGGGCGGCTAGGTGGCGAAGTGGATAAAGCACCGGCCCTGGATTCAGGAGTACCTGAGTTCAAATCCGGCCTCAGACACTTGACACTTACTAGCTGTGTGACCCTGGGCAAGTCACTTAACCCCCATTGCCCCGCAACAAAATAAATAAATAAATAAATGATGAGCAGGCAGATTTCAGAAAAACCTGGAAAGACTTACATGAAATGAGCAAAACCAGGAGAACAGTATCCACAGTAACAGCAATGTTGTATGATGATGATTAACTATGATAGACTTAGCTCTTCTCAGCAATACAATGATCCAAAACAATTCTGAAAGACTCATGATGGGAAATGCTATCCAAAGCCAGAAAAAGATTTTGGGATATGAATACAGATTAAGCCATACTATTTTCACTTGGTTTTGTTTTTTCTTTCTCGTAGTTTTCTCCTTCTGTTGTGATTTTTCTTTCACAACATGACTAATGTGGAAAGATGATTAACCTATATCAGATTGCTTGTTGTCTTGGGGAGAAGGCAGGGAGAAAAATGTGGGACTCAAAATCTTACAAAAATGAATGTTGAGGGCAGCTAGGTGGCTAAGTGGATAAAGCACCAGCCCTAGATCCAGGAGGACCAGAGTTCAAATCCAACCTCAGACACGTGGCACTTACTAGCTGTGTGACCCTGGGCAAGTCACTTAACCCTCATTGCCCTGCCCCCAAACAAAAAACAAAAAAAAAAAGAATGTTGAAAACAATCTTTACATGTGATTGGGAAAAATAAAATACTACTATGTGAAAAAATATTTTAAAAAGAAATAGAAAAAAAGAAATAGGAGAACAAAAGGACAGGATAAGGGACTCAGAAGGGGTATGGATTAGGGAGGCAGTGGTCACAGGTAAATTAGATATCTGAGGAGAGAGGGCAAAAAAGAGAGAAGGAAGGACAAACAGTGGGGGAAGTAGGATGAAGTAGGATACAAAACTAGGTAATTATAACTTTGAAAGTGTGGGTGGCTAGGTGGTGGCGCAGTGGGTGTTAAGCACCCGGCCCTAGATTCAGGAGTACTTGAGTTAAAATCCGGCCTCAGACACTTGACACTTACTAGCTGTGTGACCCTGGGCAGTCACTTAACCCCCATTGCCCTGCCAAAAAAAAAAAAAAAGAAGTGAAGGGGGGTAGGGGCAGCTAAGTGTCGCAGTGGACAAAGTGATGGCCCTGGATTCAGCAGGACCTGAGTTCAGATCTGGCCTCAGGACACTTTGACACTTATTAGCTGTGTGACCCTGGGCAAGTCACTTAACCCTCATTGTCCCACAAAAAGAAAAGGAAAAGAAGAAATGGGAATAGATAGCAAAATGGATCAAAAAGCAGAAGCCAACAATATGCGATTCAAAAAAAGACAATATTTTAAAGTGAGATACACATATGGAGTAACAATAAAGGGCTGGAGTAGAATTATTATGCTTCAGCTCATGTTAAAAAAAAAAAAGCAGGGGTAGCAATCATGATCTCTGTCAAAGTACAAGCTAAAATGGGTTTAATTAAAAGAGATAATCAGGGGAAACTCCAACATGTTAAAAGATCCAACAATAATGAAGTAATATCAATACTAAACACATATGCACCAAATGCTTTAGAATCCAAGTTTTGAAGGAAAAAGTAAATGAAGTACAGGGGAAATGGATAACAAACTATAATAATAGGGTACTTCAAGCTTCCCATCTCAGAACTGGAGAAATCTAATCCAGAAATAAATAAGAAAGAAGTCAAGGAGATGAATAGAACCTTACACCAAGCTAGTATGATAGACACATGGAGAGAATTAAACAGTAATAAAAAGGAATAACCTTTTCTCAGCAGTATATAGCTCATTTACAAAAACTGACCATATATTAGGGCATAAGTGTCTGATAGCCAATGCAAAAAAGCAGAAATATTAAATGTATCCTTTTCAGATCACAAGACAATAAAAATCACATTTAATAAAAAGGACCATGGAAACACAGATTAAAAATTAATTGGAGGAGGGGCAGCTAGGTGGCGCAGTGGATAAAGCACCGCCCTGGATTCAGGAGTACCTGAGTTCAAATCCGGCCTTAGGCACTTGATGCTTACTAGCTGTGTGACCCTGGCAAGTCACTTAACCCCCATTGCCCTGCAAAAAAAAATAAAAAACAAAAAATTAATTGAGGGGGCAGCTAGGTGGCACAGTGGATAGAGTATCACCTCTGGATTCAGAAGGACCTGAGTTCAAATCCAGCCTCAGACACTTGACACTTGCTAGCTGTGTGACCCTGGGCAAGTCACTTAACCCCAATTGCCTCACCAAAAAAAAAAAATTTAATTGGAGACTAATAACCTAATCTTAAAGGAGTGAATCAAAGAACAAAACATAGAAACAATAAATCATTATATTAAGTAATGGGATAGCAAACCAAAACTTTATGGGATGCAACAAAAGCAGTAATCAGAGAGAAATGTATATCTCTAAATGCTTACATCAGTAGAATAGAGGAAGAGTAGATCAATGGAATTGGATATGCAATTTTTTAAAACTTAGAAAAAGAACAAATTAAAATCCCCAATTAAACATCAAATTGGAAATTCTGAAAATTAAAGGTGACATTAATAAAACTGAATGTGAGAAAGCTATTGAATTAATAAATAACACTGAGTTTGTTTTATGAAAAAAAAAACCAAACCCTTGGTTAATATTTTTAATTGAATTAATTTTATTTTATTTATCATAAAGTATTTTTATTATTTTCAGTTACATGTAAAGATAATTTTCTTTTCTTTTCTTTTTTATTTTGTGGGGCAACTGGGATTAAGTGACTTGCCCCGGGCCACACAGCTAGTAAGTGTCAAGTGTCTGAGGTCGGATTTGAACTCTGGTTTCTCCTGAATCCAGGACCAGTGCTCTAATCACTGCGCCATCTAGCTGCCCTAAAGATATTTTCAACATTTGTTTCATACACTTTTTAATTCCAAATTTTCCTCCCTCTCTCCCTTCCCTCCCCAAGACAGAAGGCAATCTGATATAGGCTATATAGGTACAATCACATTAAACATATTTCTACATTAGTCATGTTGTGAAAGAAGAATCAGAACACAAAGGGAAAAAACCTCAAAAAAGAAAAAAAAACAACTAAAAAGTAGAAAACAGTATGGTTCAATCTGCAGTCAGAGTCCACAGTTCTTTTTTCTGGATGTGAAGAACATTTTCTATCATGAGTCCTTTGGAGTTGTCTTGCATCATTCCACTGCTGAGAAGAGCCAAGTCTATCATAGCTGACCATCACACAGTGTGGGCTGTTACTGTGTACAGTGTTCTCCTGGTTCTGCTCACTTCACTCAGCATCAATCCATTTAAGTCTTTCAAGGTTCTCTGAAATCTTCCATCTTCATCATTTCTTACAGCAAAATAGTATTCCATTACATTCATATACCACAACTTGTTCAGCCACTCCCTGGTTGATGGCTAATATTATTATTAGTTTGTTTGTTTGTTTTGGTGGGGCAATGACAGTTAAGTGACTTGCCCAGGGTCACATAGGTAGTAAGTGTGAGGCGTCTGAGGCTGGATTTGGACTCAGGTCCTCCTGAATTCAAGGTCGGTGCCCCCAGTTAATATTAGTTTTTAAAAAAGAGAAAGTAAACCAAGTCACTAATATCAAAAATGAAAAGGGTGAGTATACCACTAATGAAGATGAAATAAAAAAAACAATTGTTTAAATTATCTTGCCTTATTATACACCAATAAATCTAACAATTTAAGTGAAATGGGAGAATGCTTACAAAATACAAACTACCCAAATTAACAGAAGAGGAAATAGAATATCTAAATAAACCTATTTTAGAAAAAGCAATTGAATAGACCATAAATGAGTTTGTGAGCTTTCTTAGAAAGAAGCATCAGGACCTGAGGGGATTTCCAAGTGAATTCTACCAAACATTTAAAGACCAATTAATTCCAATATTAAATAAAACGATTTGCAATAATCCACAGAGAAGGATTTGTATGAAACGTTTTTATGAAAGAAATGTGGTGCTGATACATAAACTCGGAGGAGCAAGAAAAGAAAAAGAAAATTATACACCAATTTCACTAATGAATGTTGATGCAAAAATCCTAAATAAAATAAATACTAGCTAGGAGACTACAGCAAAATATCAGAAAGATTGTACATTGTGTCTAAGTGGGATTTGCACCGGGAATTCAGGGCTGGTTGAACATAAAGAAAACTATGGACACAACTGATTACACCAAGAAAAAAGCAACAAAAATAACATGATTAAATCAAATGATGCAGAAAACACTTTTGATAAAATAAAACACTCATTCCTATTAAAAGCACTTGAGGGGGCAGCTAGGTGGTGCAGTGGATAAAGCACCAGCCCTGCATTCAGGAGGACCTGAGTTCAAATCCAGCCTCAAGACACTTGACACTTAACTAGCTGTGTGACCCTGGGCAAGTCACTTAACCCTCATTGCCCCATCAAAACAAACAAACAAACAAAAACACAACATGACAATACAAAAAAGCACTTGAAAGCATAGGTTTAAAATGGATTTTTCCTTAAAATGATAAGAAGCATCCACTTAAAAGCATCAGTAAGCATTATCTATTGTGGGGTTAAGCTAGAAGCCTTCCCAATAAGATCAGGAGTGAAACAAGGATGACCATCATCACCCATATTATTCAATATTGCACTAGAAACGCTAGCAATAGTAGTAAAAGAAGAATTTGAAGGAATCGACTTCCGGGGTCAAAATGGATACATGATTTAGACAAAAGAGGTGATACCATGGGTAAATTAGGAGAAGAAGGAATAGGTCTAACTTTCAGGTCTTTGGAAAGGAGAGCAGTTTATGACCAAACAAGAGATAGAGAATATTATAAAATGCAAAATAGATGACTTTGATTACATTAAATTTAAAAGTTTTTTGTACAAACAGAAGCAATGCATCCAAAATTAGAAGGGATACAGAAAGCTGGGAAACAATTTTTATGGCCTCTGGTAAAGGCCTCATTTCTAAAATATATAGGGAACTAAATCAAATTTATATGAATCCAAGTCATTCCCCAATTGGAGAAATGGTCAAAGGATATGAACAGGCAGTTTTGTGATAAAGAAATCAAAGCTATCTATTGCCATATGAAAAAATGCTCTAAATCACTATTGATTAGAGAGGTTGCAAATTAAAATGACTCTAAGGTACCACCTGGACACCTATCAGATTGTCTAATACGACAAAAAAGGAAAATAATAAATGTTGGCAAAGCTGTGGAAAATTGAACACTAATGCATTGTTGGTGGAGCTGTGAACTGATCCAACCATTCTGGAGAGCAATTTGGAATTATGCCCAAAGGGCTATAAAGCTGTGCATATCCTTTGACCCAGCAATACCATCGTCAAAAAGGGAAAAGGACCCACATGTACAAAAATATTTATAGCTGCTCTTTTTTGCGGTGGCAAGGAATTGGAAATTGAGGGGATGTCCATCAATTGGGGAATGGCTGAACAAGTTGTGGTATATGAATGTAATGGAATTCTATTGTGCTGTAAGAACTGATGAGCAGGTGGAGTTCAGATAAACCTGGAAGGACTTGCATGAACTGATGCTGAGTGAGATGAGAAGAACCAGAAGAACATTATACACAGTATTATCAACATTATGTGTTGATCAACTGTGACAGACTAGATTCTTCTCACCAATCCAAAGGAACAAGAATGTTCCAAAGGACTCATGATGGAAAAGGCTCTCCAAATGGGGGGGGGGGGGGAAGGAAATGTAGAATGTGGATGCTGATTGGACCATACCTATTTCTTTTGTATTTTGATGCTATTCATTTTCTGATTTGAGGTTTCTCCTTTGTGCTCTGATCCTTCTCCTATAACATGACTAATGAACAAATATGTTTTAATGTTATTATGTGTGTGTGTGTGTATATGTGTGTGTCTGTATATATATATATATATCTCAGAGTGCCTGCTCTCGAGGGGAGGGGGGAGGGAGGGAGAAAAATTTGAAATTGGAAATCTTATATAAACAATTGTTGAAAACTATTTCTACATGTAACTGGAAATAATAAAATACTTTTATTTTTAAAAAATAAATAAAATAAATAATTTTTTTAGAAAAGGAATTTGAAGGAATCAGAATGGGCAATGACGTATAAAACTCTTTCGCAGGCATTATGAGAGCATACTTGGAAAACTCTAGATATTCAGCTAAGGACTTAGTTGAAACAACAATTTCAGCAAAATAGCAGAAACAAATAAACCCACATAAATCATTAGCATTTTTATAGATCACCAACAAAGTCCTGAAGAAGGGGTAGTTAGAGATATTCCTTTTAAAATAACCATAGATAAAGGGCAGCTAGGTGGCACAGTAGAAAGAGCACTGGCCCTGGATTCAGGAGGACCTGAGTTAAAATCTGGCCTCAGGCACTTGACACTTACTAGCTGTGTGACCTTGGGCAAGTTACTTAACCCTCATTGCCCCACCCCCACCCCCACCCCCCTCCAAATTCAATTATGAACTAGATCACAAAAGAACAATGTGGCACCCGTTACATGCAGATTACTAGAGACCTAATCGCTTCTCACTATTCTCTTCACAAGAGCTCATGCTGAATTCTGGCAAATTCCTGTTCTGTACTGGAAGTCTTTGTCGGAGCACGGTCCGAGTTCTGCTGATCCGCCAATAGATGGCGGTCTCCGGTGGGGCAGGCAGGTGTGGTGGGTGACGTCATTAGGGACAGACCTCTATGCAGATGAGGAGACCTCTGTGGGCATTCTCTCTAAGCCGATAGAGTGTGTGTGTGTGTGTGTGTGTAAAGGTGGATTTTGAGCGTGGGCCGGACTAGGGGGGTTGGTAGGGGTTGAAACTCTTGGGGTTTGCGTGTGTTTTTGTGTGTGGAGCGTGTGTGGTTGAGCATTGGGAGCGTCGGTTGAGTGATCGCGTGTTTTAGAGTGTGTGAATGTGTAGGGGGTGGTTTGGAGCGTGGGGCTTGTAGGCATACTTACCTGGCAGGGGTGATTCCATGATCACAAAGGTGGCTTCCCCAGGGCAAGGCCCATCCATTGCACTCAGGATGGGCTGACCCCTGCGATTTCCCCAAATGCCCCTGATTTGCAGTCTTCAAAAAGTAGATCTCGATCCTGTGCTTTCGAGGTGTTTGCCGAGGTTTATCTCCTGAGGCGTAACTTGCATGTGTTGGTACCTGCGTTTTTTACCCCAAAGTGATAATTGAAGAGCGTTATGTTTTAGGGAGAGATATGTTGCTTCACTTTTTTTTTTTCAAGGTCTTCAATGTTTTAGGAATATCAGGCGCCAAAAGCACACGAGTCAGGAAAAAAACAATCTAATGGTAATCTGACCGGGGTACATGATGGATATCGGTGCTCACGACAATTCTGGGCAAATTACCAAGTCTTGGCATGGAATTATAGATATTTTTAAGTGAACAAGAATTTTTTTTTCTTTTGGTTTCTCTGTATCACCTTTTATTACTAGGAAAACAAACCCCGGTGTAAGAAGTATGAATAGACAGGCAAAATAAAACCAAAAACGAAACCTCCTCTCATTCTGCACCCTGAGTATATCCATCACCTCTCTGTTAGAAGATGGGGGAGCTTACTTTCACTAGTCCGCTGGAATCTCAGTTGGTCGCTGTGTTGATGCCAATTCTGACTGTACACGCAGTTGTGATGAAAGAGCCACCCAGGCTCTGTGGTTTGGTTTTTCAGTTTGTGATGAGTTTTTGTTGCTTGCCATTCAATAGTACTGTTGTCGTAGTGACCATTTTCATCCAGAAATTGAGGTGTTGTGGGGGTCGGTTTGGGACTTGCGAGTTTAGCGTGGGCGTAGGAGCAGCTTAGCTTACTGTTGTTTTCTTTGAGAAAAGAGAGAATCCTTATGTTAAATTCCTTGGTATCTTAGGGAGGGTTGAGGAAGGAGGGAGGAAGAAAAGTCTACAACACAGAATTAGCTCAAAAGACCTTAATCTCATCAGAGTGGGCTCAAGGAGGAAATAACATACACACCCAATTGGGAGGAGTAATCTATTTAAACCCTACAGGAAAGTAGGAGGGGAAGAGGCTAAGGAGGGAAGGGCGAAAGAAGGAGGGGGCAGCCAGAAGTAAAACACTTTTTGAGGAGGAATAGGGTAAAAGAAGGTAGAAACAAATATCATGGGAAGGGAATAAAGATGGAGGGACATAGTTATGATGATTGACTATAATGGCAAAACCCTACGGTATACCTACTTTGCTGGGCTATTGTGAAGAAAATTCTTTGTTAAGTTTAAGGTACTATAACAATGTTATGATAAACGGGATTCTGTCAGAAACACCTGGAAAGACCTACAATGAACTGAAGCAGAGTGAAATGTCCTACATACAAAATAACAGCAATAGTGTAAGATGATGTGCTGGGAAGCACGTGGTTATTTTCAGAGCAAGGCAATGATTCAATATAACTCTGAAGGACTTATGACAATTGCAAGAACCGATGGTATCTGAAAAGACATTTACACAGAGAAACTCCTTCATTCTTTTACTGAAGTTCTGTTCTTATCTGTCTTGAGAAAGACTAAGTTGCTAGAACAGAAAGTGAAAAATAGCCTTCTTAAAATTTTTTTAAATTTATTTTTCTTGCAGGGCAATGGGGGTTGTGACTTGTCCAAGCGTCAAGTGTCTGAGGCCGGATTTGAACTCAGGAACTCCTGAATCCAGGGCCGGTGCTTTACCCACTTCGCCACCTAGCTGCTCCCTGAAAATAGCGTTATGGTCTTGACAACTAAGAAACAACAGGTCTATCACACTTTCCTTTTGCACAGAAAGTTATTCCCTAAGGGGAAATGCACCGTTCCCAGAAGCGCTGCAATACTGGGTCAATGCGCGGAGTAGACAGAGCAAGCTCCTAGTCCATCTCCCGGCTCCAAAAATCCATTTAATATATCGTCCTCAGATAGAGGACGTATCAGATATTAAACTGATAAGAACAGATACTACACTTGATCTTAGCCAAAAGGCCGAGAAGCGATAAGCACCAAGCCTCGCACTCCCCTCACCCTTCGCAACTGCACCCTTTTCCACTCGCGCCCACGGCAAAACCTTGGACCAAGCCTCTCCCTCCCTCAGCCACCTCCTACGCCCGACAAAACGCCCTCCAGCCTTGATCATTTACCCCACCAGACCAGCGTCGAAAAACACCCCGGAAAAAGGACTTTTACCAGGTTGTAGCACTTTCTTCGGGCAAGGAGACCCTTTCCTGCCACCCAGAACCCCTTGCCTACTGGCTTGCTCCATATTTGCATGGCCCTCCTCCCTTCAGCTCTTTCCCTTTCATTTCCCCTTCCTCACTTTCTTCATCTCAGGCCTCCAAAAAACATGAAGGAGTGGACAAAAACATCAATGACAGTTTGAGTACGATTATTTTAAATTAACATAGATTTTTAAAAACCCTATGTAATAGCACTTCAGTTTAAAATAACTTGGAGCCTGTGTGGGAACAATTATGGATTTGAGTCAGATGGAGTATGAAAGATACCTAGCCCCCCCCCCCCCAGAATAGCTAGCCTCTTTGCTTTGCCTAAAAGTTAATTGCTTGTCAAATTCTCACCGTCTCCTTTAAGTTTTATTGTTGAGAAAATGGGCGTGATGAACAGTTCTGTAACTTTGGGGATGGGGTCTGGGAGATATCCAGTGCCCCAGTAAGTTTTTATTACTTGTCACAGTCCTACCAATTAGCACTATTTACTTTACTTCTGCTTAGTTCCCACATGCCAGCTGCACCTTAGTTTATGGCCTGTAATAAAAAAAACTCCCTCTCACATGTCAGAATCCCAGTCTCTGTCATGGCAGATAAGGGAGTGATTTCTGCCTCCCTCTTTCTTTGACATTCCTCAGACTTGTACCCCTTCCCTTCTCCCCTTTGTTCTTGGACATGTCTCCATACATGGATTCACGAGCTGGGGTACCACCTTGGGTGAGACCAGGATTGGATGTTAATTGTGAGCTCATCTACCCCTAGCTGTAGGTGGGGACGGTCCTTTTCAAGATTACTAGAAAAACCTAGTGGATGGGGATTATCTTTGCATGACTTGGGCAAATGTGGAATTGGTTGTTGCCCTGTCCCGCAGGAGGATATTAGAAATCTGTCTCTGCTTGACCGTGGGGTCTCCTCGAGTTATTTGGATAAACGGAGGCAGTTTGTCCAAACAGAGCCCACAACTAAACTCTGGTGCTTTTGAGGTAACAATGTTTAAGCCCGTGAGACCCCTATATTGTAGCTTGATCTTTTGAAGCCTCTCTTCTGGGACAACTGAGGAAAAAAGTCAGGTAATCAAAGATTTCCCGAGAGTCCAGTTCCCTGACTCTCTCTTCTTATCCTTCTGTTTAATACTTGCAGGCTATGCAGCAAGAAGCCTAGCCCAGAAGGCCTGGGTGTACCTGAACCCAAATTATAAAAGAAAGGGCAGCCTCAGAGTAGTAGTCCTCATCAGGACTACTGGATCTAGCTACTATACCCCTTTCTGCCCAACAGATGAATTGTCTTGCCTTTTTAGAAGTAGTCAAAAAGGCTGGGAAGAAGAATAGAGGAAACTGAGAAGTAGTTATGTACTGTTGGGGCCACCTGTGCCTTGAACAAGGCAGTGCTGCAGCAAGTCAGTCAGATGGAGAGCCTCTAATGCTTGTCAGAGGAGACTGGGCTTCATCACGTAGGACATACTGTGTGATGGATTGTACCGGTGACTTGATAGTAGCCTAAGCAGGCCCCACAACCCAATCTTCTTCAACCAAAGCCAGTAAATATGGATCTGAGTGGCTACCATGTGCTAAACTAAGCAAGGTGGAGGATAAACAGAGAGGATATGCACCAGGCTCTGCTCTCCAGGAACTCAGAAATACAACTAGGATGAACAAGATGAAGAATAACAATAAAGTTTACATAATAAACAATTTAAGTTTGCAAAGTGCTGGAGGCTGGCTTTGAACTCAAGTCTTCCTGACTCAGGGCAGCTAGATGGCTCAGTAGAAAGAGCACTGTGCCTGGAATGAGGATGACCTAGTTTCAAATCTGACCCTCAGATACTTCCTAGCTAGCTGCATGACTCTGGGCAGTGGCTTAACCTCTGGCCTTACTCCACTTGGAGAAAAAAAATGGCAAACCATTCCAGGACCCTTGACAAGAAAACCCCAGGACAGTATGGGGTCAGGAAGAATCAATTAGAAGTGACTTAACAACAGCAGTAACTTCTAGAGACCTAGCTAGCAGCCTCTAACAAACACATACAGAGCAATTTAGAACAAGTACAAAACAGCATAAAGTAAAGTGCTGATTGTGTTGACTCTGAAGCTTGTAAAAGTTTAGGAGAAGAAGAGGTCCTAGTTCCTGGACTAGTTTTGGACAAGGGACTTGAGATGGGCCTTAAAGAATGGGTAATATTTGGACAGGAGAGAAAAGGGAAACAGACATTTCAGTCAGGAGGAATAGAAGAAGCATGGGAATAAACATTGCATAGCACATATCATAAAAGCCAAGAACAAGAAGGAGATCAGGGAGGTTATTTAGTCTAGCCCACACAGGAATTCCTTCCACAACATCTCAGTGGTCATTCAGTGTCTGCTTAAATATTTCAAGTGATGGGGAACTCATAAGCTCCTGAACTTGTTCATCCTCCTGAGGGTCTACACTAATCAGTCCTTAGGAAATGTTCTTTCTATTCTTTGAGTGTAAATCTCGTGACAAGTTATCCCTCCTCTCTGGACACACCTGACTAAATCTAATCTCACTTTCATAGACAGAGCCATTCCAAGTGGGCAAAACAGTCTATGAGGAGAAGGGAGGAGATGATGAGGATACCAGGCTGGTGCATATTTGGGATACTGAGAGAATCTGAAGAGGTATTTCCAGGAAAGACCAGTTTCAGCTCAGCTTCGTCAGTATAGTTCCCTAAGGGCATTCCCCAACAAGGTAGAGAAGAGGTGAGATCACACTAGGGCCATGTGGACAATGTGAGAAAATGGGTAGTTGTCTCCTCTCAATGTGGATATAATGTCAGTCATACTCCTCCTGACCTGTTTGTAGGACAAAGGTCTCAGATCCCCTCCTCCCCCTCAGGTTAACGCAATCACATGGTTCAAGAGCCCTGGTCTCAATAAGGTCCAATCCAGAGTTCTGTCCACATAAGGAAGTATAAGGTCCACTCCTGAGTTATGCCCATACAAGGAAGAGGGGTGGGAATACTGCATCCGATTAGCTAGTTTTTGTGAGCAGAGTTGTAACCCTTGAGTAATCAGACGAGTGATGAAACAGGGGAGGGTCCATTTGCGTTAGGGACTAGGGTATAAAACAGGGCCTGTAAGCCTCCTTTCTGGCACCCACTAGCTGCACCCTAGGGTGCCTCCTTCTCATGAGAAGAAAATAAAGAGCCGGGGCAGCTAGGTGGCCCAGTGGATAGAGCATAGCCCTGAGTCAGGAGGACCTGAGTTCAAATCTGGCCTCAGACACTTGACACTTACTAGCTGTGTGACCCTGGCAAGTCACTTAACCCCAATTGCCTCGCTAAAAAGAAAAAAAAAAAAAGAAAAGAAAGAGCCTTTGTCACTTCGATGCTGCTGAGTTCCCAAGAATTATAGAGAAGAGGATGGATTTTTCCCTCAGAGACAATGAATGGGAAAGAACTCAGCCTAGATCAAAGAGTAGATACAGATCCAGTTGACTACCTACGTGCAGCAGCAGGCTGTTCAAAGTGGACTGGGAAGTGATGGGGCTTAAAAACTGGAGACCTAAGGGGCAGCTAGGTGGCACAGTGGATAGAGCACAGGCCCTGGATTCAGGGAGGACCTGAGTTCAAATCCGGCCTCAGACACTTGACACTTACTAGCTCTGTGACCCTGGGCAAGTCACTTAACCCCAATTGCCTCACCAAAACCAACCAAACAAACAAACAAAAAAACTGGAGACATGGATAAAAGTTTGATTCGCTGGAGGAGATGGGAGATGAGAGACTGAGGCAGAGCTGGGGAAACCAGGTGAGGTGGAAGGGTGAGCAGAAGGAGGCATGCCACAGCATGGACCACTGGTCAGGAGAGAATCAGATAAGCTGGTGATATAGGGGCTGTGCCAAGATCAAGGACAAGGACCAGGACTAACAATCTCTCCATGGTCAAACTGTGCTTGTGGAGGCAGTTTCCAATTCAAATCGATGAAGGAAAAAGTGTATATCAGTTTTCCTTTAGTTGGGGTAAATGGAGTAATATTAGAGATGCAATTTTAACAGACCGTGTGTGCTCTTGTCAGTGACATACATGGTAGATACATGCATGCAGGTATAACGCATATGCAGGTGTGCATACACAACATACATGAGGCTTGAATTAGGTGTTTTGTATTCACTTATCATGGTGCAATCTTAACCCCTGTTGGTTGAGACTGGGTATTTTAATCAGTACCAGGCAATTTACATTCTAACAGGGAGCAGCTAGGTGGCACAGTGGGATAAAGAACTGGCCCTACAGTCAAAAGGACCTGAATTCAAATCTCACCTCAGACACTAACTAGCTGTACGACCCTAGGTAAGTCCCTTAACCCCAATTGACTTAAAAATCCGGGCCATCTCCAGTTGTTCTGGTGTATATCTTGCCACTGGACCCAGATGGCTCTGGAGGAGAGAGATTGGTGACCTTGCACAGTCCTCCACAACTTAAATTCCACTTCCCTGCAAGGCATGACATCACCCCGATGTCATGCTCCTCTTTGAGAATGAAGGACAAAAGCACAACTTATAAGAAATGTTTGAGAGACTGTAGCTTAAAACAATACAAAACCAAACCAACTTCTGGCCAAACAAAATGCAGTCACAGAAATTGATTTAAAAGCAAACACCCCCCCCCATAAACAAATAAAAATAAAAAATCCCACCCCCCAAAACTCATACCCACATACCTAAAAATAGGCCCAATAATTTGAAGTGCTAGTATTAAATTCTTATTGTCTGTAAAGTTCTTTGGGGACTTGCTAGATCTAAGTCCTTTGAACTTAATGGGGAGGCCATTAAATCTTGTCAATTCTGTAAAAGAAGAAACCTTGAGATTCCTAAAATAGTGAATTTGTTTATTGGGAAACTGAGATTTCTCCTTCTCCCCCCCCCCCCCAACACAAACACTCACAGACAAAATCAGGGATTTACAAGTTTGCTTATAGTATAGAAGTGATTTATATGACAAATTTGACTACTGATTATGAAAATTATACAGTCGAATTATTGTCAAATCAAATCTCATTCTAGTTACAAATGGTGGCATGCAGAATTCCAGTTGTCCCAAGACACATTGATTGCCAGCACTACACATTTACAGGACCCACTACTTTTAGTAAGTCTATTTCCAAAGATTAACAGGACAGTCTTGTATCCCATCTTTCCTTTAAGGGGTTCATGAGGCTCTTATGTAACAGAAATCGCAAGCAAAAGAAACCTCTATTACATAGCAATGAAAGTGTGAATGTATATTTCCTACATAAACATGAGAACATCTCCTTCTATTGATCCTTCAAGGACAGAATTTCAGTGCTATACTTAAATAATCCATGCCGCCATTTATTTCTATGTTCTCCCCTTGATAAATGTTGTAGCTGGATAGAAATACTGTAACTTTAAAGCATGTTCCATGACTATTTCCCCACATCAACAAGAATCTCCAAATTGAGGATATAAAACTCAGAGTTTCATGAGAAATCTCAAAACTAGTTCAAACAGGCATTTCTCTATGGAGTGCTCACAAACTCACAGGCATAGAAATCTTTTCATCTCCTTCTTATCTCAATGAGATCCAAATTTGCCTCAAAATCAGTCTTTGAATACTCTATTTTACACTTCATTTACCTTCACTGCATCTTCAGTCCTCCATACCTTTTTTTTTTTAAATCATATACTGGGGCAGCTAGGTGGCGCAGTGGATAGAGCAGCAGCTGGACTCAGGAGGACCTGAGTTCAAATCCAGCCTCAGACACTTGACACTAGCTGTGTGACCCTGGTCAAGTTCACTTAACCCCAATTGTCCTGAAAAAGAAAATCATATACCAAGTCTATCCTCAAGAACGAATTTTTTTCATTCCAATGAATTTCTCCTTTGCATATAGCACGTTTTCTTATATAATGCCAAATGATTGTAAAACTTAAATTTATTCTGATCAAAATTGAAATCAAGTTTTACACAGTTTCTCATATTGTCAGTGTGTGTGTGTGTGTGTGTGTGAGTGAAAGAGAGAGAGAGAGAGAGAGAGAGAGAGAGAGAGAGAGAGAGAGAGAGAGAGAGAGAGAGAGTTCTTTTAAAATGAATGTGCAGGGGCAGCTAGGTGGCGCAGTGGATAGAGCACCGTTTGTAACTGTGAATTCAGATTGAGATCATTAGAGTAGGGGTGGAGGAGGAACACATTATAATAAATTCAATCCCGAAAGTCAGGTGAATTAATTCCCAAATTCTAATCCAACTGTTTTTGTTTTTTTGTTTGTTTTGTTTTCTTTTCTTTTTGAGACGTGACTTCCCAAATATTTTTAGGGAGTGTTCCGAGAAGTCACGGAGGGACCTCCCATTTTTAGCTGGGGCCACAAGGCAAGATCCTGCCAGGATGGGCCAGACAGGATCTGGGAAATGTTCGTCAAGAAATAAACGAAGGGGGGCAGCTAGGTGACACAGTGGATAAAGCACTGGCCTGGATTCAGGAGTACCCGAGTTCAAATCCGGCCTCAGACACTTAACACTTACTAGCTGTGTGACCCTGGGCAAGTCACTTAACCCCCATTGCCTCACTTAAAAAAAAAAAGACTGTATATGAAAATAAAGTTTCTGGATTTAGTAAGCATAAGGAAAAAAAAAAAAAACCTCTAGTCGATGAAAGGGGGTCCAAAGAGAAAGCACCAAGTAGAAAATGCAAAATAGAGCTCGAGTGAAGACCCCTGCTCTACTTAACAATTTCGCATTGATTTTTTCTGCTCCTACACTGACAACCGGCAGGAGAGTCAGTACAACTTACGTACTCCGAATCAGTAATATACGAAGAGAACTCATAAGAAAAAACACGATAAGGAAGTAGCCAAGCATACAAACTACAATAAAAGAAAAATACTACGCGGAAAAAGTTACATAAGTCTGCTTTTCAACACCACATACCAGGGGAGAGCGCGAACGCAGTCCCCCACTACCACAAATTATGCAGTCGAGTTTCCCGCATTTGGGGAAATCGCAGGGGTCAGCCCATCCGGAGTGCAATGGATAAGCCTCGCCCTGGGGAAACCACCTTCGTGATCATGGAATCACCCCTGCCAGGTAAGTATGCTTTGCGACGCCATGCACGCCCACGCCATCGACGCACACACACATTACAGATACGGTCACTAACACAACACTTCGACATCCCACACAGCAAGATACAGCCACGCAAAACACGGGAATCTCAAAGCATTGCAAACCGAGCAACATGCAAACGTCGCCAGGATCCTCCGACACTCAAATCTTTATTTTCCAGAGGAAGTAACCAACTCATCGGAGAAAACGGCACCCAAACACTCCTCATCTGAATATTGCCTGCCCTCTTGTGACGTTTCTCGCCCGGCATCCGGAAGACAGACATCATTCAAGGCTAACATTCAAAGCAACTTACTACGTGGACCAGGACCTGAGCTACCTCTGCAGTATTTGGCATTTCCTTATCTCGATGGGACCGAGGCAGATTCGTTTCACTCTTGGATTGGTTTCGTTCAATCTTTATTTGTATACAGAGTCCGTCCCCATTAACAATTGGGCCGCTTCTCGATGCTCCTCCCTTCTCTCCACATTTCCTGATCTCGAGGCACAGCCCAAGTCACACCTCTTCCATCCAGCTTTTCCCAAATATTTCAGCCCCAGAACCGGGCAATGAACTGCGGGCCTGGCCATTCATTACCTCTCGCCTCCGGACTGGAATCCCCGCCTCAGCGCTCTCCTTTCTCCACCACATCTTCCCCCGACCTGCCAAACTGATTTTGCTGACTACATCGTTACCCTACCAGTGGCTCTCCTTTGCCGCGGGGAGAAATAGAAACTCTGTTTCGCGTGGAAAATCCGTCACAAAATGACTCTAATCGACCTTTCAACCTTATTCCTTCCCTTCCTGCATTCTGTAATTCAGCCAAACTCCCTTTCTTCCGGATGCTCGCGCAAGACACTCCATCTCCCCTCTCCGGGCTTTTGCAGGGGCTCTCTCCCTCCTCACCTGCCCTTCCTCTCCTGGCATCACCTTCGACGTAAAGCTTTTCCAGATTCCCCATCCCAAGTGCCCGACCTCCCCTCATTATTATTATTATTATTATTATTATTTTATTTTTAGTGAGGCAATTGGGGTTAAGTGACTTGCCCAGGGTCACACGACTAGTTTAAGTGTTAAGTGTCTGAGGCCGGACTCCAGGGCCACACCTCATTTTTTAAAGGATAATTTTGTATTATTTTGAAGTTGACAGACATCAACAAACATGAACTTTCCATGTACGAACAAGAAATGACAGAGGATTGCCTAGAAAAACCTGAAAAAACGCGCTACATTTTGGAGTGTGTGTGTCTGTGTTTAAGGCAGGTAAGCAAATTGGACCATGCTCCTTCCAAAGCTGTTCCGCCGCAGGTCTGTGCCTGAGTCTAAACTGCCTTCTCTTTTTTGTAGCATCTTTCTTAAAATGTTTCCTTGATGCTCTTTCCTTTCTTTCCGGAATCATTATCACTAGAATGACACCCCGCCCCTCCCCTCCCTCAAGCCCTCCCTTGTCACAAATAAACTTACAAAAAACTCTTCTCTCCCCCGCCCCTCTCCCCCCCCCCCACACACACTTGAAAACCTTTCTCATTCTACACATCTCTGCTTAGAGGCCGGAAGCCCCCTCGATCTTAAAATGCCTTGTTATTTTGTATGTACTCTGTGGATAGCTATTTTGGTACACATTGTTTCATGTACAACATGTTGCTTAATAGGTGCTTGTTGTTTTATTGGCTACAGTTTAAGTATAAGTGGAAAGTAAATGAAACGGATTTAAAAAAAAAAAATCCTGTGTAGGGGGGCAGCTAGATGGCGCAGTGGATAGAGCACTGGCCCTGGAGTCAAGAGGACATGAGTTCAAATATGGCCTCAGACACTTAATACTTACTAGCTGTGTCGCCCTGGGCAAGTCACTTAACCCCAATTGCCTCACCAAAACAAACAAACAAAAAATCCTGTGTAAGCAAACACAGACATGCATTATGGCTTGCACCTTATGTCCAGGCCATAAATTATTCACTGCCAATGGGGTTCCCTCCTTCTTATTCTTTCCTTTCCTTGTGGCTTTTAGCTATCTCCCAGTGGCTTCAGAGATTGCAGGATCTTTGATAGTTCAAAGAGTTTCCTGACTCCTGAAATCTAACTTCTGAAGTTCTGTCAGGGCCATGATGCCAGGTCACATGATACCAGAGATCATTCATCATTAGGAGGTCACTAGTCTCAGCTGATTATTCCCTGATTAATTGTCGGCTAGAGGGATAATGAATTGTTCTCACCTAGAAAACATGGCTATCTCCCTAAAGAAATACTTTCCAGAATACCAGCTGCTCAGAACAACAGAACACATGGGTAACTTGAGCCTCAAAGGCCTAGCTTTTTGATTCCTGAGGACATTCACCATAGTCTCCACCTGGTGTAGAAGCAAATGATGGACTGCCTCTTATTTTTTTCCCTTTTGATTTTTATTGATCACAGCAGCATTTCCTATTAATGTGTATTTTTAAATTGTTAAATTATTACACCCAAACTATGTTTTTTTTGTGTTTTTTTTTTTTAGTGAGGCAATTGGGGTTAAGCGACTTGCCCAGGGTCACACAGCTAGTAAGTGTTAAGTGTCTGAGGCCGGATTTGAACTCAGGTCCTCCTGAATCCAGGGCCGGTGCTCTATCCACTGCGCCACCTAGCTGCCCCACCAAAACTATGTTTTTAAAATTAATTGTTATTGCACCAGTTTGGGTAGTAAGCATTTTGCTGTTTATTAATATTATATACCAGTAAAGGATTGACCACCAAGTAGAGAAAGCTTTAGCATGGCAGTTAACTGGAGAAGGAGAAAAGCCCCAGAAAATCCATGCTGTCTCTCAGAGAGACAGCACATGGTCTCAAGGAGAGTTCAGAAGACCTACAAAACCTACACTGTCCTAAGAGGAAGAGCCAAGAGCAGAGAGAGAGCCAAGCACCAGTCAAGATGGAGAGCTCTTGGGGGGGCATGGGGGACAAGGGGGTTTACCCTCTTTTGGTGGAGGTAGGTCATTTGTACATTGATCAAAGTTAAATGGTTAGCAACATTCAATTCCATTGGTTGACATGACTTGAGAGTGGTCTAAATTAAAATGAACTCTACAGATGACAGCAGGGAGAAGACCCTCACTCAAGTTCCTTAAGACAAAGTCCATTATCTGGGTGTGGTGTGATCCCATCAGTTCACTGAGCTAGACAAAAGAATCAATCCCCATTTCTTTTGTTCCTTTGGGTTTGTCCCAGGCAAGATCTGAACTTTCTGGACTGGGGGTGGTGGTGGGGAGGACTGAGGAACTGATCTCTGGGTCCCCCCAAGAAATCCATTATTAATGATTATTTTCTCATAAATGTCATGCTTGAAGAATAATGCAGAATAGCAATTTTAGATGAAAATACTTGAGGAGAAATACCAGCCCAAAACATGAGAAGCATTTCTGCTATAAAACCTGCCTTGTCATTAGGAGAGGGGAAAAGGGAAAGGCTGAAGGGTATCCCCAAATGACTTACTCCTGCCGCCCAATGTTGTAATGCCCTGCTTGTTTTCCCCTGAATGAGTTAGAATTATCTGGGGGCTCACAAAAGGCAATTGAAAAAATGGAATTGATGGAAGAGGCTAAAAGAGTTAACAGATAAGCTATCAACTGTAGCTAAACAGGGTTAACAGAGAAACTGAGGCTTGAGTCCTTATTAAAATTAGTACCTGAAAGGGTTAACAGAGAAACTAAGGTTTGTGTTCTTATCAACAGTACTGTAACCAAGAGGGTTCAAGTCCCTATCAACCCTCACCATCAACAGAGACTGTAACTAGGCACCATTAACCATGAATAGTCATTAATATTCCTAGATGACAGGACACCTAGAAACCAGATCTTAAGTAAAGAGATACCAAAAACAGAGAGACCCTCTGGCTCTGACAAGTCTAAGCATGTCTTTATGAACATGGGCAGAAAGGACCAAATGTGTCCTTAGGTTCACCTTATGATGTGTAGACCCCCAAAACACACCCCCAAGGAAAAAGGTACCCAACTTGGGGGTTGTCTTAGGACTCCAGGAGGTCCAAATTAGGATATGAACCTCCCTCAAGGGGAGATTAAGACAATGAGGAGGGGCAGCTAGGTGACACAGTGGATAAAGCACCAGCCCTGGACTCAGGGGGACCTGAGTTCAAATTCAGCCAATTCAGATCAATTCAACACTTGACAGTTATTAGCTGTGTGACCCTGGGCAAGTCACGGAACCCTCATTGCCCCACCAAAAAAAAAAAAAAGATAATGAGGAGATAATCTACTTTTCTCACTAATCTAATACCCATATGTACATATATATTTATATTTAAACCATTTTCTTCTCCTTATTTGGGACACCTTTGGGAGCTTCTCTCTGTGGTCATCACAGTATTCCAATAAAACTTGGGAAATGGAGTCACTGAGTCTTGTAATTCTTTGGGATGCCTCCTGATCAGTTTGATCAATTAAATCCATCCCTACATCAGAAAGGGAGGAAGGGAGGAAGGGAGATGCCAGCAAGGCCTTTTACTCTTTCTCCTAGATCTCCCTCCATTCATAGACTCCCTGGAATAGGCCTAGTAGGCCTAGGTCCAGTTAGGGGACATTCTGACTGAGAGAAATGAAATGATGTCATACCAGAAAAATGCTGTCATCTCAGAAAAAGTGACAGGGAGGGAGTCTGGGTAAGAAAGGAGGATTGCAGAAAGGTGACCTCAAGGCTGAAAGACAGTCTTGCAGGTGCCTAAAAGTAGATGTAGAAGAAGACAGCCTCAAGGCTAGTAGTCTAGCTAGTCCAAGTGTGCCAAAGGTTAAAGCTAGTTTGTACTGTGTTTGTTTCATTAGCTTATGCATATTAACTACCAACACCCCAAAGGCAGAGACTGCCACCATTTTCCAATAAGCAATGTATGTAATGGGAGGGGGGGACCCGTTAAGGGGAAATATGTAGAGATATTTTGGGAAGATTGTACACCTCCAGTCCTCAACCAATGAGGAGAAGGGGGGAGGGACCTTTGCGATAGGATTAGGAATAAATAAGAGTAGTTTGCTTTGGCAAAGTCCACCATTCTTCTATAGCAACGTGCCCATTCTTGCAAGAATGTAATAAAGCCTTCACCAAAAGGGAAAGTCCAGTATTTTTATTTCTGACATGACCATGAGAAATAATGCAGTTGATCAGCTTGCTGGTGTCAGTTAGAGGGTACTCTTCCCTTGGAAAAGCAAAGTGGTTAATTGGAAAAGCAAAGCAGTTAATTAACAGATAACAAAGCAGACATGTCATAGGTAGCCAGAAATTTATAGTAGGAGTCTAATTGGAACTCAAATATTCTCGTTACATGACTAGGACCAGGTAGTGACAATAACCTCCTGGCCCCCAACTGTTTCAAGCACCTCCACTTCCCAACAGCTGTAACTTTTCAGTTTCAAGTCTCCCCCAATTCTCCTATAAAAGCAGTGTCTTTACTCTGGCTGATGGAGGAACATGCCATAAATCTGCTCCTCCCCAGGAATTGAAGTTTAGACTTCTTCTCCTAGCCATATCCCCTAGTGGCAAAGAATAAGAACTTTTACCTAAACTTTGATTGGACCATGTATGTGAGTAATTCTTTCACAGAGAGATGTTTCAGATCCAGTTTCCCAGGTGACAGAAGGAAGGAAGGAAGGGGTCATAGATATAGAATTCACAAATCCTTTTTTAAGGAGGTTCTTTGTAAGCAGTACAGCAGGTCTGGGGATGACTGAAGAGGAGATGAGCTGCTCCTCAGGTAAATCTCCTAGATTAGGGCTCCACAGAATATGTGACATGAGAAGGAAAAGGAAGGAAGACAAGGTGAACACCAGAGGGCCACCCCCCCACCCCCAGATCCAAGAGTCTTAGAAGGGTGTTGCAGTGCCAAAAGGTGATTTGCCACCAATTCCCTAGGCAGTGCAGAGGTCTGCAGTTTGTTTTTTTTTTATTTTTTTATTTTTAGTGAGGCAATTGGGGTTAAGTGACTTGCCCAGGGTCACACAGCTAGTAAGTGTTAAGTGTCTGAGGCCGGTTTTGAACTCAGGTACTCCTGACTCCAGGGCCGGTGCTCTATCCACTGCACAACCTAGCCGCCCCAGAGGTCTGCGATTTTAAATCAGGTGGTAGGGAGGGTTGGGGTGAGTGAAAACAAACATAATCTCTCCTGTTAGTCCCTGGCAACACCACTGCTGGCTAGGATGTGCAGGGAGAAGTGGCTTGATCTTTGGGAGAGAAAATGAGTTTTATCCTCAGAATTACTACTTTCCTTTGAGAGTCCACAAAGAATGTAGAATGATACAGATTGGAGGACTTTACAAGGGAATTTTAGAAGGATCCTAACATTAAGTAGAAGAGGCCTCAGCTTAACAATATATGCATTTATAAGTTCTCTAGCAAGAAATATCAATTTGTAGATGATGGCTGAGACCTCCAGTTACAAAAATCCAAAGTAGTAAACATTCGTATACAAGTTCTTGCAAGTAATATGTTAATTTTCTTCTCCTTCCCCCCACCTCCTGCAAATTAGGATCTTTTTTTCTCTCTTCATTTCCTTCCTTTATTCCTCCCTGTTTTTTGGTAGATCAATAATCACATTTTATTGCTTTATACATGTGGTGCTTTTCAAGACATGGTGGTATGAACCAGAAACCTTGGAATGCACATGAAAGATGATGACATGAAGAGTCATTCTGAGGCAGGATTCTTTCCAGTACTGTTTTTAAAACAGGGTATGAGTTTAAACCGGGAATGAGTTCAAGTTATAATGCACATGAGAATGAAAATTCTTAAGGTCAGTCACTTCACATGCCCATCCTGACACTCTGAATAACTTAGAAAACCACCAGGTCACAAACCACAAAAATGAAGAGCACCAACAATCTGGGCCCTATGGATGCCTTCTCTTCAGGTGATTGGGGGAGGTGGGGCATTCCTCAAAGTCTTGGTGATGTTGCCTCATTGTTCTTGCTGTGTTTGAGTCTTGATTGCTCAGAGGACTAAAGGCTCAGCAACTGATATCACTTCTTGGACTCCAGAGTACAAAACAACCAAGAGGATGACCAGATACCCACTGATACTTAAGGCAGGGGAGCTTCACTCAGCTGAATCAAGTCTGGAGCTCTTTGATGTATGTCCTTATTAATTTAATTTAATTTTTATTTATTTATTTTTTAGTGAGACAATTGGGGTTAAGTGACTTGCCCAGGGTCACACAGCTAGTAAGTGCTAAGTGTCTGAGGCCGGATTTAAACTCAGGTACTCCTGACTCCAGGGCCGGTGCTCTATCCACTGCGCCACCTAGCTGCCCCGTGTATCCTTATTAAATTGTCCTCTTGCTATGACTAAGCAAACCCATTTTTTGTTAACTATGGAATGATGGACAAGTGTCTCATTTTAGTCTTATAACAGAGTTAAGCTATGTGTCATTTGAAATATTGGGGGGATGCCTGTCCCTGTTCTAAGTTATTGGGGAACTTAGCTGGGGTTTCTGATATATTGCTACTTGTAAATTAGAGGCTATTGCACTAGTATGGGGGCATTAAGCATGTATTAAAGCATATTACATGTTAGTAAAGAGAGAGCACATGGCTCCAGAATTCAGAATCCCTATATACCTAGATAGAGAGAGAAGAGAGGGGGCCCACGCGGCTACCTCCTTCAGCATCCCAGCCAAGAGAGACAT
This sequence comes from Dromiciops gliroides, assembly GCF_019393635.1. Classification (NCBI taxonomy): domain Eukaryota; kingdom Metazoa; phylum Chordata; class Mammalia; order Microbiotheria; family Microbiotheriidae; genus Dromiciops; species Dromiciops gliroides. The sequence goes on from NC_057863.1 coordinate 351,220,685, forward strand.
TGAGAAAAGAGATGAGAAGAGAAGAGAGCTATCCCCCTCTCCCCAAGGATTTTTATCCTCTCTCAGGTAGAGGTGGGTCACTGCACATTGATACAAGCTAATTGGCCAGTAACATTGAAGTCCACTGACTGACATGACTTGGGGGGGGGTCACCCAGGTGAGTTAACTTCCTTTAGGTTGTCAGGAAGGTCAATCTACATTTCTTTTGCAATTCTACAGACTCTGGGCTGGCCCTGGGAAACCAGCTAGGCCCCAAGCAGGGGGGAGGCCCCCCAAAACCCCATTTTTTTTTTGCGGGGCAATGAAGGTTAAGTGACTTGCCCAGGGTCACACAGCTAGTAACTGACAAGTGCCTAAGACTGGATTATTCATTATTTAAAAGATTGCAATGCTCCTAAACTGCAGAGCATAAAATAAAACTTAGAAGGAAGCACAGAGAAGCAGGGTAGCTTTGAAAACAATATGTAGAAGGTATTACACCTTTTTTATTTTTTATTTATTTATTTATTTTAGTGAGGCAATTGGGGTTAAGTGACTTGCCCAGGGTCACACAGCTAGTAAGTGTTAAGTGTCTGAGGCTGGATTTGAACTCAGGTGCTCCTGACTCCAGGGCCGGTGCTCTATCCACTGCACCATCTAGCTGCCCCCTATTACACCTTTTTAAAAAGTAAACAGTCTGAAATGGAAATTCATGGTTTTATATTGAATCTTCTCTCTATGTTGTGCTGTGTACAAAGACCAATGAAATGAATTGCTAAGTTAAATGAATGTGACAGAATCCCTTTTTCCTTTTTTTGGTCCAGGGACCATACCTCACTGCTCAATCAGGTCTTATTCTGCCATCATTTTTGCCATGGCATCACTGGCTGGCTGCTTGAGCAGTATGGTACCCCATGGGCATTCCCAAATATAAGCATTGTCCTCTGTCACATGAGACAACTTTGTCCTGGATCCTAAACCCTCTGGAAATTACACTGTTTTTGACCACTGTTTAGTAAAAATGCCAGTTTCTTGCCTTCAAATTGAAGTCCTATCCTCGAAACAGCCAACCTCACTTACAGTGTCAGCACCTAAGAATGTCTTTGTGAAGAGGCTAGAAGATTGTGTGGGCCAAGACGTCCTCTTTCTTGTCGTACATCTTATGGTCCATTCTTATCTTAGTCAAAGCCCAAATGATTCTTTCCAAAGTGAATTTAATCATTGGCTCTGTGGGCAACCCTGCATTGTACAGCAACAGCCAGAGGAAAACATTGTTTTAAATAAAAGTCATATTGTCCTAGTACAGTCTCCTGAGGATCTCAATTGTTTCAGAGCCAACCAATAATTTTGTGTGGCACTGATCCAAATGCTTCAGTCAGATTTTACCAAGCCTTTCCATAATTGTCATCCATGGAGCACATCTCTGATAACTGAAGATACCAAAACTTTATATTCACAGTCACCATCATTTTGCATAAAATCCTTCTGGGAACCACTGATCAAGTGCTGTTAAAAAAACAAAAACAAAAAACCCTTCCTTTGCCTTCCATACTTGGCCTGGACTAAGGGAAAAGCAAAACACAACAAAATGATGGGTTTCCTAAGGAAATTGGTCTCCATTTGGTGGGTAAGTTCTTTTTACAATATTTTTGAAATTGATTTTTGGGGATATCTTTTCTCATTACATCACCTATTTAACTCCATGTGTGTATGTATATGTATACATACTTAGCTTGTCCTGGTCCCCTTCCCATATGGCTATCTCATATAGCAAAGAATAAGAAGAGAGGGGAAAAACAAACAAACAAACACCTGAATGAAGTTAACTACCATAAGGGGGAAAGCTGCCTATTCGTGTATGTGGGTGTTCGTTCCACACCTATTGCCACCCTCCACCCCAGACTTTTGTAAAAAAGTTGGGTGATCTGTTTTCTCAGTTCTCTTCCTTGGCACCAAACTTTCTCATCACCATTCAGCAGCTTTCAGTTGTGATTGTTTTGTTCTTGCCCCTATAACAAGTTTTGCTACATGTATTTTGGTTTATATGCCAACTTTCCTTCTGTCTGACCTCCTTGAGCAGAAAGTTTTTTGGATCAAAAGGTATCGATATCTTAAGTCATTTTTAGAAGCCTAATCCAAGAGCATGGTACCTAAGAAAGAACTCATTATTTGACAAGAATTGTTGGAAAAATTAGAAAGCAGTCAGATAGAAGTTAGGTTGAGGTGAACATCCTAACCCCAGATGCCAGGATAATCACAGAATGCATAGCAGAATTGAATATTAAATGTTAAATATTTTTAAAAATTAAAATTGAGAAGAGAACCTGATCGGGTGGCTTTTAAAGTTATGGCTAGGGGGTGTTAAGATGAATGTATGGACCATCTGGATTTGATGGAGCTGCCTTAATTATCCAAAAGTATTTTATGAAACCCTGGATTAATAGGAGCAAAATGCCCTTTGACCAAACTCCAAACTGAACAAGCTATAAGTCCCTTCCTGGTGAATTCTTTCCCCAGGATAGTAAGGGCCTATCTTGTGGGGGCATCTGGGCATCCTCATCCTTGCCAATCTCCTTTTTGGAATCATGTAATCTTATCATAGTGGTTCTGTATTTCCTCCATACTTGTTATAACTGAAATGGTTAAAACTGCTTTGCATTGCATCCATTCTTGTTATAGTATTTGCTTTGGGGTTGATTTGCATCATGCTAATGAAATTGATAACACCCTGTAACCTGTGAGCAAAGAAACCTTATATACTGTTAGAAAGAGGGAGTCTTCCTTTGATTACATTAAATTAAAAAGCTTTTGTACAAACAGAAGCAATGCAGCCAAAATTAGAAGGGAGGCAGAAAACTGGGAAACAATTTTTACAGCCAGCGTTTCTGATAAAGGCCTCATTTCTAAAATATATTGAGAACTAAATCAAATTTATAAGAATCCAAGTCATTCCCCAATTGAGAAATGGTCAAAGGGTATGAACGGGCAGTTTTCTGATGAAGAAGTCAAAGCTATCTATTACCATAGGAAAAAATGCTCTAAGTCACTATTGACCAGAGAAATGCAAATCAAAACAACTTTGAGGTACCACCTGACACCTATCAGATTGGCTAATATGACAAAAAAGAAAAATAATAAATGTTGGAGAAGCTGTGGAAAAATTGGAACACCAATGCATTGTTGGTGGAGCTGTGAAGCAATCCCACCATTCTGGAGAACAATTTGGAACTAGGCCCAAAGGGCTATGGGACTGTTCGTACCGACTGGTACCACTGCTGGGTCTGTATCCCAAAGAGACCATAGAAAATGGCAAAGGACCCACATGTACAAAAATATTTATAGCAGCTCGCTTTGTGGTGGCAAAGAATTGGAAATCGAGGGAATGCCCATCAGTAAGGGAATGGCTAAACAAGTTGTGGTATATGAATGTAATGGAATACTATTGTGCTGTAAGAAACGATGAGCAGGAGGAGTTTAGAGAAACCTGGAAGGACTTATATGAACTGATGCTGACTGAGTGGAGCAGAACCAGGAAAACACTGTACACAGTAACAGCAACATCGTGTGATGAACAATGGGGATAGACTTGGCTCTTCTCAGCAGTGCAACAATCCAAAACAGTTTCGGAGAACTCATGATAGAAAATATTCCCAACATCCAGAAACAAGAACTGTGGATTATGGATGCAGATTGAATCATACTGTTTCTACTTTTGGACTGTTTTTTCATTTGAGGTTCTTCCTTTGTGCTCTGATTCTTCTTTCACAAGATGACTAATGTAGAAATATGTTTGATGTGACTGTACATATACAACTAATATCAGAGTGCTTTCTGTCTTAGGGAGGAGGGAGGGAAGGGAAGGGGAGAGAAAAGAAAAATTTGCAATTAAAAATCCAGTGTAAACAAATGTTGAAAACGATCCTCATATGCAATATGTAACTGGAAAATAATAAAAGAAAATAAAAAAGAAAGAGAGAGGGGGCAGCTGGGTGGCACAGTGGATGGAGCAGTGGATGGAGCGCTGGCCCTGGGGTCGGGGGGGGGGGGGGGGGGGGGGGACCTGGGTTCCGGTCCGGATTTGGACACTTGACGCTTGCTGGCTGTGTGACCCTGGGCAAGTCACTTAACCCCAGCTGCCTCACGGAAAAAAAAGAAAAAAGAAAGAGAGAGTCTTTGAGATCCTTTTTTTTGGAAGGGGTCTCCACATGATTCATGCTTTCTTGTTCTTGGGACAAAGAAACTGGTACTATATTTTTCCTGTCTGTGTCTGATCTGGTTTTTCCTGTTGGAGACATTATATCCTCTGATCTGTTCCTCCCCTACCCGGCGCCCCGCGCCCCCCGGCCCCCCCCCTGGCCCCCCCGCCCCCAGGATAGATATGGAAACAAATTGTAGGAGATATTTTAAAATTATTTTCTCTTTATTTTTTAAATTTATTTTGTTGTAGGAGACAGGCAAAACAAACCCCATTTTTGACAAAAGTGAACTGCAGTCAAGCAAAGGATAAAGGCGATCACAAATGATAAAAGTAGACACTTTGAATTACATGAAACTAAAAGGCTTTTTAATAAATGACTCCCGAACACATGAAAGATTGTCCCAACCAAATCACTAATGGAGGAAATGCAAATCTTCTTACCTTACTCCGAAATTAAAATAGTATTAGAAAGGTGCCACCTTTCTGGCATATTTGTCCTTATGACTTGTCTTCAATATACGTTCCCTCTGACCTTCCTTGGAACTCAGCATGAACTACAGGAGAACGGGTTTTCCGTGGTCTCCTCCTCTCTAGATGGAAGGAGGGGAGCGGACAGCACCCGAGGAGGCCTCTTCCTGGGCAGGGTCGTCCTGGAGCATCCACAGCAACCAGAACGATGTCGCTGATGCAGATGACGCACCTAAACTGAGCAATCAAGGGTTTCGGGGCAATAAGATCTTTTCGTTCAACAATGGCAAGGAAAAGCAGCACTTTTAAAAAGTAATTCTCTTTGGAGATCACGGCGTTCAGAAGAGGTAGGTGGTACAGCGGCTAGAGCGCTAGGCCTGGAGTCAGGAAGGCCCGAGTTGAAATCTGCCCTCAGACACTTAGTAGGTGTGTGACTCTGGGCAAGTCACTTAGCCCTCTTTGCCTTGGTTTCCTGGTCTGTAAAATGAGCTGGAGAAGGAAATGGCAAACCGCTCTAGTACCTTTGCCATGAAAACCCCAAATGGAGGTCATAAAAAATCAGACACAAATGAAAATGACCGAACAACAACGCGGCATGACATATTCTCCCTTGCTTTCAGTGAGTTTTCCACTGATATCTGATAAAGTGCAGGTAGTCCCCAGAAGAGAAGTGCGAACATGAGATGAACGGGCGTTTCATTAGCAAAGAGCACCCAGCTGGTGACCCATTAAGATAATTGGCAAGCAGACCCCAGAGGTAGACCGTGTTCTCTCTTGGCTGTTCTCGCTCGTCTCCGAAAGAAATCAAAGGGAGAAGGGACTCAAACGCAAGACTTTACAGAATCTCACCCCATAGCGAGTTTCCGGGGAGACTTAACCCTTTGCTGCGTAAATAACATCCTTGGAGATCAGGACGACACCAAACGCTCACTTCACGGCTGCACCCCGAACAGAGAACGAACTCGTCTAACTTTGGCGAACCAGAAAATTTCCCCGAAGGGAGGTGCACCGTTCCCGGAAGTACTGCAATACCGGGTCGATGCGTGGAGTGGACGGAGCAAGCTCCTATTCCATCTCCCTGCTCCAAAAATCCATTTAATATATTGTCCTCGGATAGAGGACGTATCAGATATTAAACTGATAAGAACAGATACTACACTTGATCTTAGCCAAAAGGCCGAGAAGCGATAAAGGACCCTCCGCCCACTCCCCCCACCCCTAAGCAGCAGCGACCTTTTACACACGCGGCGACCAACACGGCGTTCGCCAACACCCGCCCGCCCCTCGTACCTCCCACACCCGAGAATACAGCGCGGCCGCCAGACACACGCCTCCACACAACCAGAAGGCCGCCCCCAAAACACACCAGAAAACGGACCTTGACCAAAGTTGTGCACTTCCTTCGCACAAGAAGCCACTCTCCCGGCACCCAGAAAACCTTGCCTACTTGGAAACTGATCATTTGCATGCCCCTCCTCACTTCCGCACCAAGCCGACCAATGGTTTCCCTCTAGGGGGCGGGAACAAGCAGAAACTGCCCTCAGAGCAGAGAGCCGCTTTTCAAATCTGGTGTCAGGCCCATACTAGCTGTGTGACCCTGGGCAAGCTCTTTTTTTTTTTCTTTCCCCAAGTTCTCTCTCTCTTTCTTTCTTTTTTTGTTTGTTTACATGTAGTATTTTATTTTTCCCAAATTACATGTAAATACAAATCTTGACATCAATTTTTTTCAAACTTTGTGTTCCAAATTCTCTTCCTCCCTCCCCTCCCCAAGAACTCAAGCAATTCAATATAAGCTATACATGAGCAGTCATGCAAAACATTTCCACATTAGCCACGTTGTGAAATAAAACAAATAAACGAAACTTCAGATAAAGGAACTAACAAAAAAATTATGCTGCAATCTGCATTCAGACACCATCAGTTCTCTCTTTGTAGATGGACTGCATTTTTTCATAAGACCTTCAGAGTTGTCTTGGATCATTCACAGGAGATCATCTTGCAGTATTGCTGTTATTTTGTATACAATACATTTCATGTTGAATCTGCTCATGTAGGTCTTTCTGGGTTTTTCTGATAGCATCTTGCTCACCTTTTTTTTTTTTAAACTAGTAAATTACATTTATATAGTACTTTAAAGAGAGATTTCCTTACAATAAACCCATGAGGTTGATTCTTGTTTTTGTTTTTGAGGTTAGTTCTTGCAACAACCGTAATAGATAACATTTATATAGTACCTTTTACCTGACAAAGAATTCTCTTCACAGTAGCCCAGCAAGGTAAGCACCATACATTTATTTTATCATCACCACCACCACCACCACCAATCATCAATCATCAATCATCTCCAGTCAATCCTCCTCCTCATCAATCAGTCTTCCTCATCAATCAATCCTCATCTTCATCCAATCATCACCAGTCCATCCATCCATCCATCATCATCATGTTACATTACTCTTGCCTCTACTTCAAAATTTTTTTCAGTTACTATTGTTGACTGTTTCCCTCCATCCTATTCCCTCCCCCATGATAGTACACTATTTTCTATCTTCTTTCACCTTATCCCTCCTCAAAAGTGTTTTGCTTATGACTGCCCCCTCTCCCACTCTGCCCTCCCTTCTTTCCTGCCTCCCTCCTTATCCCCTTCCCCTCCTACTTTCGTGCGGGGGTTCCACACATTACTCCACCCAATTGAGTGTATATGTCGTTCCCTCCTTGAGCCAACTCTGGTGAGAATAAGGTCTTTGAGCCAATTCTGATGAGTGTAAGTAAGGTTCATTCACTGCCCTGCTCCTCCCCCATCTCTCTCCCCTCCATAAGCCCTTTCCTGCTTCTTTCTTTTTCTTTTTTTAATTATAAAAATATTTTATTATTTTCCAGTTATATGTAGAGATAGTTTTCAACATTTGTTTTTATAAGATGTCTAGTTTCCAATTTCTGTCCCTCGCTCACCTCCCTCTTCCCCTCCCCCTCCCCCTCCCCAAGACAGCAAGTAATCTGATATAGGTTATATATGTACAATAACATTAAACATATTTCTGCATTGGTCATATTATAAGAGCAGAATCGGAGCAAAAAGGAAAAACCTCAAGAAAGAAAAACAATAGCACCAAAACCAAAAGAACTAGTATGGTTCAATCTGCATCCATATTCCACAGGTCTTTTTTTGTTTTTTTTCTGGATTTGGAGAGTCTCTTCCCTCATGAGTCCTTTGGAACTATCTTGTACCCTCGTACTGCTGAGAAGAATCAAATCTATCACAGTTGATCAACACACAATGTTGTTGATACTGTGTACAACATTCTCCTGGTTCTGCTCATCTCACTCATCATCAGTTCATGCAAGTCCTTCCAGGTTTCCCTGAAATCGACCTGCTCATCGTTTCTTACAGCACAATAGAATTCTAGGGACAGCCAGGTAGCACAGTGGATAGAGCACTGGCCCTGGATTCAGGAGGACCTGAGTTCAAATCCGGATTCAGACACTTGACACTTACTAGCTGTGTGACCCTGGGCAAGTCACTTAACCCCCATTGCCTCACCAAAAAACCCCAAAACCAATAGAATTCCATTACATTCATAAACCACAACTTGTTCAGCCATTCCCCATGGATGGGCAGCCCCTCAATTTCCTTCTTCTTTTTTTTTTTTTTTTTTTGGTGAGGCAATGGGGGTTAAGTGACTTGCCCAGGGTCACAGAGCTAGTAAGTGTCAAGTGTCTGAGGTCGAATTTGAACTCAGGTCCTCCTGACTCCAGGGCCAGTACTATATCCACTGCACTACCTAGCTGCCCTAGCCTCTCAATTTCCAATTCGTTGCCACCACAAAAAGAGCACCTATAAATATTTTTGTACATGTAGGGCCTTTTCCCTTTTTGATGATTTCTTGGGGAAAAAAAACCCAATAGTGGTATTGCTGGGTCAAAGGGTATGCACAGTTTTATAGCCCTTTGGGCATAATTCCAATTTGCTCTCCAGAACGGTTGGATCAAGTTCATGGCTCCACCAACAATGCATTAGTGTTCCAAATTTTCCACAGCTTCTCCAACATTTATTATTTTCCTTTTTTGTCATATTAGGCAATCAGATAGGTGTCAGGTGCTATCTCAGAGTTGTTTTAATTCCTGCTTCTTTCAAGTGAGATTTCACCCCCATTCTACGCGTCCTCTTCCCCGTCCGGCAGTGCAACCCTCTCCCCCCTCGATTTTACCCTAAAGATGTCATCATGGGACAGCTAGGTGACACAGTAGACAAAGCACCCGCCCTGGACCCAGGAGGACCCAAGCCCAAATCTGGCCTCAGACACAAGATCCTCGCCCACTGCTCAACCGGGGCATGCCTGGGCAAGCTCTTAACCCTTGTTTGCCTTATGGATCTATCATCTGCTTAGCTTTTATGGCCTCAGATCGCCATATATAAAAGAATTATTCCTCAGTGGCACTGCCACAATTTTGCCTGAGATGCCTTGTCAGAATCCTCATGGTTTGTTCAGGTTTTCTCTGCATTCAGCTCTTGCTGGAGATTGCTGAGTGTGTGTGCAGTTGGCATCTTTTCCATGCGGCTCGATTATGGACTTTGGTTTAAGACCCGCTGCTTTCAGGTTTCGCCGAACCCATTCTGCGGATCGTTTTTGCTACCGGTAGGCAGGGGAGAAGGGCACCCCTGAAGCCGGCAACACAGGGTGCCTGTGAAGCGCCGGTTCCCCTTCCTGCCAGGTGAGGGGAAGAGGGGGAGTGTCGGGAAGGGAAGCTCAAAGGTTTGTAGAAGAAGCTTCCCGACCCGCTGCAGCGGCCCCCGGCCGGGCTCTCTGCTCTGAGGGCAGTTTCTGCTTGTTCCCGCCCCCTAGAGGGAAACCATTGGTCGGCTTGGTGCGGAAGTGAGGAGGGGCATGCAAATGATCAGTTTCCAAGTAGGCAAGGTTTTCTGGGTGCCGGGAGAGTGGCTTCTTGTGCGAAGGAAGTGCACAACTTTGGTCAAGGTCCGTTTTCTGGTGTGTTTTGGGGGCGGCCTTCTGGTTGTGTGGAGGCGTGTGTCTGGCGGCCGCGCTGTATTCTCGGGTGTGGGAGGTACGAGGGGCGGGCGGGTGTTGGCGAACGCCGTGTTGGTCGCCGCGTGTGTAAAAGGTCGCTGCTGCTTTGGGGTGGGGGGTGTGGGCGGAGGGTCCTTTATCGCTTCTCGGCCTTTTGGCTAAGATCAAGTGTAGTATCTGTTCTTATCAGTTTAATATCTGATACGTCCTCTATCCGAGGACAATATATTAAATGGATTTTTGGAGCAGGGAGATGGAATAGGAGCTTGCTCCGTCCACTCCACGCATCGACCCGGTATTGCAGTACTTCCGGGAACGGTGCACCTCCCTTCGGGGAAATTTTCTGGTTCGCCAAAGTTAGACGAGTTCGTTCTCTGTTCGGGGTGCAGCCGTGAAGTGAGCGTTTGGTGTCGTCCTGATCTCCAAGGATGTTATTTACGCAGCAAAGGGTTAAGTCTCCCCGGAAACTCGCTATGGGGTGAGATTCTGTAAAGTCTTGCGTTTGAGTCCCTTCTCCCTTTGATTTCTTTCGGAGACGAGCGAGAACAGCCAAGAGAGAACACGGTCTACCTCTGGGGTCTGCTTGCCAATTATCTTAATGGGTCACCAGCTGGGTGCTCTTTGCTAATGAAACGCCCGTTCATCTCATGTTCGCACTTCTCTTCTGGGGACTACCTGCACTTTATCAGATATCAGTGGAAAACTCACTGAAAGCAAGGGAGAATATGTCATGCCGCGTTGTTGTTCGGTCATTTTCATTTGTGTCTGATTTTTTATGACCTCTATTTGGGGTTTTCATGGCAAAGGTACTAGAGCGGTTTGCCATTTCCTTCTCCAGCTTATTTTACAGACCAGGAAACCAAGGCAAAGAGGGCTAAGTGACTTGCCCAGAGTCACACACCTACTAAGTGTCTGAGGGCAGATTTCAACTCGGGCCTTCCTGACTCCAGGCCTAGCGCTCTAGCCGCTGTACCACCTACCTCTTCTGAACGCCGTGATCTCCAAAGAGAATTACTTTTTAAAAGTGCTGCTTTTCCTTGCCATTGTTGAACGAAAAGATCTTATTGCCCCGAAACCCTTGATTGCTCAGTTTAGGTGCGTCATCTGCATCAGCGACATCGTTCTGGTTGCTGTGGATGCTCCAGGACGACCCTGCTCAGGAAGAGGCCTCCTCGGGTGCTGTCCGCTCCCCTCCTTCCATCTAGAGAGGAGGAGACCACGGAAAACCCGTTCTCCTGTAGTTCATGCTGAGTTCCAAGGAAGGTCAGAGGGAACGTATATTGAAGACAAGTCATAAGGACAAATATGCCAGAAAGGTGGCACCTTTCTAATACTATTTTAATTTCGGAGTAAGGTAAGAAGATTTGCATTTCCTCCATTAGTGATTTGGTTGGGACAATCTTTCATGTGTTCGGGAGTCATTTATTAAAAAGCCTTTTAGTTTCATGTAATTCAAAGTGTCTACTTTTATCATTTGTGATCGCCTTTATCCTTTGCTTGACTGCAGTTCACTTTTGTCAAAAATGGGGTTTCTTTTGCCTGTCTCCTACAACAAAATAAATTAAAAAAATAAAGAGAAAATAATTTTAAAATATCTCCTACGATTTGTTTCCATATCTATCCTCGGGAGTGGGAGTGGGGGTGGGGGGCAACAGATTCAAACTATCAATATCCATGTGGGAAAAAAGTGCTCTACATCATTAATACTTAGAAAAATGCATTTTTAAACCACTTCTGAGGTACCACCATCAGACTGGCAAAGTTAAAAAAAACGAACAGGACAAATGCTGGAGATACTGTGGGGAAACAGGTACTGTAATGTAGTATTTATTGGTGGAGCTATGCACTGGTCCAACCATTCTGAAAAACAATTTGGAACGATATCCCCAAAACTCTGCATATGCTTTGATTCAACAATACTCTCACTATATCTATACATTTTAAAGAGATCAATGAACAAGTAAAAGGACCTATGTAAACAAAAATACTACTTATTGTAGCTCTTTCTGTGATAGCAAAGAATTGGAAACTGAGGGAATGCCCATCAATTGAGGGATGGCTGAACAATTTATGGGATGGAATACATGTTGTGCTGTAAGAAATGAGGAAGGGAGGGGCAGCTAGGTGGTGGTACAGTGGATAAAGCACCGGACCTGGATTCAAGAGGACCTGGGTTCAAATCCAGGCTCAGACACTTGACACTTACTAGCTGTGTGACCCTGGGCAAGTCACTTAACCCTCATTGCCCTGCCCCCCCCCAAATTATGAAGGGAATGGTTTTAGAGAAACCTGGAAAGGCATGTATGAACTGATGTAGAGCAAGCAGAACCAGGACAACAATATATGTGATGATAACAATCTTGCAAAGGTAATCAACTTTCAAAGACTTAGAACTACTATGAACAGCACAATGATCAATCACAATTCCAAATCACCAACCAATGAGAAAACATGCTATCCACCATCTACATATAGAGATGTGATCGAGTGCAAATCAAAGCAATATTTCCTTTCTTTTCCTCTCCTGCCCTCTCCTTTCTTTTCTTTTCCTTCTTCTTTTGGGCATGACTAATGTGAGAATTTGTTCTGCATTCATGTTTCAAACGGGCTTTATTTTCCTTGCCTTCTCAACTGGGGGTGAGGGGAAGGAAGGAGACAGAAAATTAAACTGAAATTAAAATAAAATGGAATTATTATTTTTTTTTTGGACTGGATGACCTAGAAGGCCATTCCACATCTGACAAAAATCATTTCATTTGCCTGAGGGAACTTATTTTAGAGGGAACATTGTGAGATCGGTCACAAAACAATCTCTCTGACTCTCCAATTAGGAAAATTCCCAACACACAGATAGAGGTAGTGAGTTCTCTCTCTCTCTCTCTCTCTCTCTCTCTCTCTCTCTCTCTCTCTCTCTCTCTCTCTCTGTCTCTCACACACACACACACACACACACACACACACACACACACACACACACTCTGCCCTCCTTGTGGTTGAGGCAAAACTTAATTTTTTACTGGAAACATTTGAGTGATGAAACAGCAGGTTATATTATGGTACTAAACTGCGAATAGACAGCCCAGTACTATTAGTCTATTCCATAGTTCTCCCTTTGGCACAGCTCAGTCCTCCCTTTGCTCCTTAAAGGCATGTTGGAAATTCCATTTTACTTTCCTCCAGTCTGACCCAATCTTCTTCACGATGACTTGGATTGATTCAAGGAAATAAACAAGCACTGTTCATGTTTGCTTCTGATTGTTTGATTCAGTCAAAAGGTGTACTTACTTAAAAAGCATAGTTACTTTAAATTGGTGATATAATTACTCTAGCCCCAACATTACATATGAATGAATAAATGACTAAAGAATAGGCACCTAGAATGTAGGTGGATTTTTCAAGGAGTTTGCCTAAGAAGAGGAGGAAAGATATAACATGATGTTAATTTTTTTTAATTGAATAGAATTTTATTTTCCAAAATATATGTAAAAACAAATCTTAACATGGATTTTTAAAAAATTTGTGTTCTAACTTCTCTTCCTCCTCCAGTCGCACCCCCCACTCACTAGAACTCAAGCATTTCAAAATAAGTTATACATGAGTAGTCATGGAAAACATTCTCACATTAGCTAGGCTGTGAAAGAAAACAGTCCAAAAAACCCCCAAAATTTCAGATTGAGGAATTGTCAGAGGAAAAAAAAATTTTTAATGTGTTTCCATCTGTTTTCAGATACTATCAGTTCTTTCTCTGTAGATAGGTTGCCATTTTCATAAGTCCTTCAGGGTTATATTGGATCATTGCCTTGCTGAAAAATAACCACATGGTTCCCAGCAGATCATCTTACGCTATTGCTGTTATTTTGTACACAGTACATTTCACTCTGCTTCAGTTCATGTAGGTCTTTCCAGGTTTTCCTGATACTATCCTGTTCATCATAACTTGAATAAAGTACCTTAAACTTAACAAAAAATTTTCTTCATATTAGCCCAGCAAATAGGTACCAAACATATTTTGCCATTATAATCAATCATCATAACTATTTCCCTCCATCCTATTCCCTTCCCATGATATTTACTCTATTTTCTATCTTCTTTTAACCTATTCCTCCTCAAAAGTGTTTTACTTCTGACTGTCCCCTGCCCTACTCTGCACTCCCCCCCCCCCTTCCTTCCTTCCTTATCCTCTTCCCCTCATACTTTCCTGTAGGGTTAAATAGGTTACTCCTCCCAACTGGGTGTGAATGTTATTCCCTCCAGGAGCCCACTCTCATGAGTTTAAGGTCTTTGAGCTAATTCTGTGTTCTAAATTTTTCTTCCTCCCTCCCTCCTCAACCCTCCCTATGAAATCAAGCAATTCAATATGTCATACTTGTGCAGTTATGCAGAACATCTTTACCTTCCTCAAAAGTGTTTTGCTTTTTACTGCTCTCTCCCCCAATCTGCCCTTCCCTCCTTCCCCTCCCCACCCCATCTCCCTCCCCTCCCACAGGACAAAAATATATTACTATACCTACTTGACTATGTGTGTTAGTCCTCTGAGCCAATTCTGATGATATTGAGGTTCACAGAATGGGAGGAGATGTTGGTGTGTTAGAAAACAGAGATAAGACTGAAGATTAGAGATAAATAGAATGGTGATGGGACCATGTTTTGGAGAAGACCTAAAGGGACATGGGAGAAGATCTTGGGGTTGGCCTTGGCAAGAATGGCCACCATATGAAATCAAGTGAAGTGAAGGGGAGAGGAGAAGAGGGAATTCTCATGGGCAGGAGTAGAAGGATTATTCAACCATTACATAGCATCTATTTGTAGTGGACCCAGTCGACAAGGAATTCCAGAGCAGAGGAGACTGCAGAGTTGAGCCAGTTCATCAAGGGACTGGCATTGGGAAGGGAGGAGGGTGTTGCCAGAGGGAAGGATGATGGCTTGGGAAAGTATTGCAGGGTAAAGGTGAAGATGAAGAGAAGTAGTTTTAGGTTGCTGGTGACCCTTAGGAGGGCCCTTTAGATCTGCACTGTTGCCTACTAAAACATACTGAAGATTGATGAAGAAGAGCAACTTCAGAATCCTCTTTATCTATTTGATTCTTCAGCTCATTTAAATATTATTATTTTGGGGGGGAGGGGGAGGGCCAATGAGGGTTAAGTGACTTGCCCAGGGTCACACATCTAGTAAGTGTCAAGTGCCTGAGGCCAGATTTGAACTCAGGTCCTCCTGAATCCAGGGCCGGTGCTTTATCCTCTGCACCACCTAGCTGCCCTGTTTTTGTTTTTTGTTTTTTGTTTGTTTTTTAAATAAGATTGCTTAATGAAAATAAATTGACCTATCAATTACTGAAGACCTACTACTGGACCTACTGTTTTCTCTTGGCTTCTGACTTTAGGTGTTAGGTTTTGTGAAACACTCCTCAACTTTTGGAAGAGACGTGAGAATTTATCTAATTCCATGAAAAGAGGTCAATTGAATGGGTTGCCAATTAATTAATTAATTAATTAATTAATTTTTGGGTTTAAAGCAGAACAAATGGATAGAGCATCCATTAAGGAAAACAGAGTTCGAGTTGGACTTCTATTGAAACACCAGCCACAAATATTGAGGCATCCACTGACTTCAGATACCTCTCCTTAGGCCACCTTCCATTCTCCCCATCTCCTTCGAAAGAAGCGTTCACAGGTTCAATGTCCTCGGTTGGAAGAGATGGATTTAGGTGATCACATTAACATCATCTGTAGCTATCCTTCCAGATAGTCTCTAAAGAGAAGGAACAATTG
The DNA here is from genome assembly GCF_019393635.1 of Dromiciops gliroides. Taxonomy (NCBI): domain Eukaryota; kingdom Metazoa; phylum Chordata; class Mammalia; order Microbiotheria; family Microbiotheriidae; genus Dromiciops; species Dromiciops gliroides. The sequence goes on from NC_057863.1 coordinate 351,236,122, forward strand.
CACACAGTTTGGTATCCAGGACAAATCTGTCTCTGTTATGACAGGAGAATGCCTGTCCATTTGGGGAATTCAGCCAGTGATGCCATAACCAAATGGACACCAGAATTAGACTTTACCCAGCACTCAGGGTGGTCCCCTGGCCAAAATGTGATGGCACATTTGATTCTACTGAGAGTTTCATGTCATTTAAACAATGGCGTGGTCCCTGAAGGATGATCGCCGTCTCCCGGATAGAGCCATTATTCCATCCAGAACAATTGAAATCTCCCCCAGACATTTAACTTTTCACTATATCTACTCTAAGATATCAGAAGGGTTAATTTATCGTCATTGACTGCTGCCTCTGGCACCATGGTTCATCATGGAGTGAAATGTTTAGTCATTTCTCCCATCGCTCTCTTTGGGAGACAAATCAAAAACAAAATAAGACAAGATCCAAAGCTGGGTCTGGCGGCCAATCGTCCGACTGGATCGTGAGCAGGCTGCTTTTTTTTGGTTAGTGAAACAGCAACTTTATCTCATGTTTGAATGTGCCTTCCTGGGAATACCTGCTGTTCATCAGCTACCATTTGGGAGCAGAAGGGAGTGAGAAAGTCTCCCTGAAATTAGTGACTCACAAAGTCTTGGCCCAGGAAAAGCACATCATGCAGTAACCACACCTACCTTAGCTTCTTAACTTTTTTTTTTTTTGCAGGGCAATGAGGGTTAAGTGACTTGCCCAGGGTCACACAACTGGTGTCAAGTGTCTGGGGTTGGATTTGAACTCAGGTCCTCCTGAATCCAGGGCTGGTGCTTCATCCACTGTGCCAGCTAGCTGCCCCCACTTCTTAACTCTTTTATAATGCAGGAGTTCACTTTTGGTTGAATGGTGAGCTCATGTATTGGGTAAATTTGTGTTTCCTCAAACGGTGCATGAAGCTTGAGTTCATAGTGATAAATGTTCAGGGGCAGCTAGGTGGCGCAGTAGATAGAGCACCAGCCCTGGAGTCAGGAGTACCTGAGTTCCAATCCGACCTCAGACACTTAACACTTACTAGCTGTGTGACCCTGGGCAAGTCACTTAACCCCAGTTGCCTCACTAAAAAACAAAAACAAAAACAAAAAACAAAAAACATAGTGATAAATGTTTCTGCAAGTCATCCAATGTCCCATGTTCGGCTACTAACACCACTGCTTAAGGAATACCATAATATGTTTACCCATAGATCCAAGGCATTGCTGGTGCATGGTACAAGCCTTTAGAGTGCCCGTGGCTCCCATTATCTAGCTTCAAAAACAGATTCACTGGGGCAGCTAGGTGGCGCAGTGGATAGAGCACCGGCCCTGGATTCAGGAGGACCTGAGTTCAAATCCAACTTCACACACAACACTTACTAGCTGTGCGACCCCGGGCAAGTCACTTTACCCCACTTGACTCACACCAAAAAAATACAAAACAAAACAAAACAAAAAAATAAACCAAAAAAACAGATTCACCGACTTTGAGACAGGCAGAACAGACAAAATTCCAAACATCCAGTCGCTGTCCAAGCTGCATCAGGGCCAAGAAGACATGAGTGCATATTGTGATGGCTTTTGGAGGCGGGAATATCAGCAATGAAACTGAACGTTCAAAGGTTGGTTGGTTTGTTTGTTTCATTTTATTTGTTCTTTATTATAAACCCGACAGCTCTGAACATTTAATTAATTAATTTGTTTGTTTATTTATTTATAGCTATGAACATTTTTTTTTTTAGTGAGGCAATTGGGGTTAAGTGACTTGCCCAGGGTCACACAGCTAGTAAGTGTTAAGTGTCTGAGGCCGGATTTGAACTCAGGTACTCCTGACTCCGGGGCCGGTGCTCTATCCACTGTGCCACCTAGCTGCCCCGCTATGAACATTTTAACGTACAAAGGAGAAGAAAAAGATTTTCTGTTAAATCTGAGGGCTATTACATAGGGTTCTTAAAAAAAAAAAGTCTATGTCACGGGGGCGGCTAGGTCGCAGTGCCTCTGGGAACGGTGCCCTTCCCCTAGGGGAACAACTTTCCGTACACAAAAGAAGGTGGGAGGTGATCTTGCTTTTTCCCCTAGACTAAAAGGAGCTCAAAATGTCTACCGCTCAAACTCTTTTGAAGTTTTAGGTGACCAGAGACGGTCCCGAGACGGGTGTGTCCAGCCAGACGCGTGCCGCGAGTCCCCTTGCCCCCGCCCCCCCTCCCCCCCCCGCAACACCCTAATTTCTGGATGATGTGTTAAAACTTAAATGAAAACTTGGGCCCTCCTACGACAACAGGGATATCCTATTGAATGGCAAGTAACGAAAACTCATCTGAGAAAACAAACAAAACACGAGGGAGCCTAGGAATTCATCACAACTACTACGTTCAAAATTGGCATCGACCAACTGAGATTCCAGGAGACTGGTGGTAAAGTAGGCTTCCCATCTTCTACCCGAGACGTGATGTGATGTACGTACTCCGGGCGGCAGAATGAGAGGTTTGGTTTTGGGGTTTGATGTTTTGTTGTGGCCAGTGATGCCACACCGGGTCTTGTTTTCCCAGCAGTAAGAGGTGCTAGGGAGAGGGAAGTTTTTTAAATTGTTCATTGAAAAGAACGCATGAAATCGGAAAACAAAAGCTGGTACTTAAGTGCCCAGAATTACTTGGGGCAGCGACTTCATCCTGCAATAATGGAAAGGACCAACAAAAGGAAGCTGTTGGATGGAAATGCTTTTTGCATTTGAACCCCGAAGATGGACTTAGTAGAGAGCTTGCTCTGTCCACTTTCAGGCATCGACCCCCAGAGAGGAGACTTTAGATTTGGAAGACACACAGACGCACGCACTTTTCTTCATGTTATGGGGGAAGAAGTGAAATGCTAGTTTGGAGATATTTTTAAAGGAAGAAAATAGGAACAGACGCGGGACGAGTTCACGAGCTACTTTTGGAAAACAGCAGATCAGGGGAGAGCGCGAACGCAGTCCCCCACTACCACAAATTATGCAGTCGAGTTTCCCGCATTTGGGGAAATCGCAGGGGTCAGCCCATCCGGAGTGCAATGGATAAGCCTCGCCCTGGGGAAACCACCTTCGTGATCATGGAATCACCCCTGCCAGGTAAGTATGCCTGCCCACCCCACGCTCCACAACCCCCTACACACTCACACACTCTAAACACACGATCACTCACTCAACCGACGCTCCCAATGCCCAATCACACACGCTCCACACACACAATACCCGAAACCCCCCAAGTGCTTCAACCCCTACCAACCCCCCTGGTCCGGCCCACGCTCAAAATCCACCTTTTCCACACACACACTATCGGTTTAGAGCAAATGCCCCACGGAGGTCTCCTCATCTGCATAACGGTCTGTCGCTAACTGACGTCACTCGTCACACCTACTTCACTTGGAGACCGCCATCTATTGGCCGATCAGCAGAACTTAGACCGAGCTCCGACACAGACTGCCAGCATAGAAGAGGAATTAGCCAGTATTCTGCAGGAGCTCTTGTGAAAAGCATAGTGAGAAGCGATTAGGTCTCTAGTAGTCTGCATGTAGCGTGCGCCATAACGTTCTTTTGTGATCTGGTTCATAATTGAATTTGGAGGGGGGGAGGGGGGAGTGAGGGTTAAGTGGCTTGCCCAGGGTCACACAGCTAGTAAGTGTCAAGTGTCTGAGACCGCATTTGAACTCAGGTCCTCCTGAATCCAAGGCCGGTTCCTTTATCCACTGCGCCACCTAGCTGCCCCCCATAATTGAATTTTACATCTGTAACGTTTACTTCTTTAGATTTCACATTGCCCTTTTACATACCACCAGGTACTGCATGATTTATCCCTGTCAAAAATGTAACATGTGTAGGGGCAGCTGTGTGACCTTGGGCAAGTCACTTAACCCCAATTGCCCCGCAAAAAACAAAAACAAAAAACAAAAACAAAACCTATAACATGTGATCCAAGCTACCGGTAAATCTGTTCACTGAAACATTAGGTGAATAAAAGATTGGACCTACTATTTTTCTCAGTAACAGAAACCCAAATGTCCATAACTAGTTTTGTTGCTGTTCTTATTTAGTCTTTTTCAGTCATGTCTGACTCTTTGTGACCCCTCTTGGGGTTTCCTTGACAAAGATACTGGAGTGGTCTGCCATTTCTTACCCAACTCCTTTTGCACGTGAGAAAAGGAGGCAAAACAGAGTGAAGTGACTTGCCCAGGGTCACCCAGCTGGTAAGTGTCTGTGGCTGGATTTAAACAGAGGTCTTCCAGACTCCAGGCCTGGCCTCTCACTCCCTGCCCCCTACACTAGAGTTTACTTGTGGCAACCTACACTTAATTAACATTTTAGACAAATTCAATTGTTTATATTCATAAGTATAATGTTGTCAACTGTGTTTTGAGACTACTGTGTCTAATTTCCCTAGGAAAGTTCAAGAGGTAGAATTTTGTCATTCTGGTTGCCAAGCAGCCCATCACAGTTAGCCACAATTATTAAACGACAATAACCAGGAAGTATTCTAGCCACAGAGACTGTGCAGAAGAAGTCTTTATTGTTCACATATGTAAATCACAGGGGTTGGGAGGTTGCCTGGTCACCTATTTAGATATAAACACTGTACCTGTGTGACAGGAGGCTAGACTTCCTGGCCTTTGCAGACAAATTTCCACATTCTTCAGTCGTTTTCTTTGATGCTTGAAACAGTTAGTGAGGGCACCTCATACTCAACATTTCACTTTCATGCCAGGAAGTTCTGGTCTTTACTTAACTGATGGCCAAACACATGAGTGATTCCCACACAATTTTGTATCCAGGACAACTGGTCTCCAGTATGAGTGAGGAAAATGTCTCTCTCTGTCTATTTGGGATTGCCCATGGGAAATTCAGCCAGTGATGCTATAGCCAAAAGGCCAGCAGTATCAGACTTGACCGAACAGCCAGGGGGTTCCCTGGCCAAAATATGTTTCTTTATTCCAGCATCAACTTGAGCCGTTTTGTCACCAGTATTGCAATAACTTTCTTTCTGTCCTGGAATACCAGCTTTCCTTTTAGTGTCATCTATAAATCTGATAGTATTATGGTTGGGAAGTTGCTTTTCTAGAACTAACTCAGTGGTTTCTAACTGTTGGGTTTCTAGAAGTATTTGCAAATCCTCTTAGGCATGGAGGAGGATGGGGCTTGCCTTGTAAACATAGAAAGGGGACATAGAAGAGACTTTTTCACTGGATTGGAACCCTTGAGTGGGAGCTGGGAGCTGGTATAATTGGAATCACCAATTCCATTATTGGTGGTTGCAAATTGGAGTGTCTTTGTGTATTTCCTTGTTGATGTTTCTTGAATTCAGGGGGCAACTAGGTGGTGCAGTGGATAAAGCACTGGCCCTGGATTCAGGAGGACCTGAGTTCAAATCCAGCCTCAGACACTTAATACTTACTAGCTGTGTGACCCTGGGCAAGTCACTTAACCCTCAGTGCCCCAACCCCCCAAAAAAAGAAAGAAAAGAAAAGAAAAGAAAAGAAAAGAAAAAGATGCTTCTTGCATTCTGCACCAGCCTAAATCAAATCTCCCTTCCATAAGACAGCCATTCCAACTGGCAAAAACCAGTGTATATGGGAAGTATGGAAGAGAAGGGAGGAGATAATGAAGCTAGCAGGCTAGTAGTGCATGTTTGGAATACAGAGAATCCTTTAAATAGGTATTTCCCAGGGAAGACCAACTTCGGCTCAGCTGGACCAGCAGAGTCCCAGCCAGAGGGTAGATGAGGTCGAATCAGGCCATGTGGACAATTTTTTTTTTTTTTTTGCCATATGGACAATTAATGTGAGAGATCTCAGCCCAGGTTAAAGGGCAGGAATACAGATATGCCTGGCTGCATACAGTAGCAGGCTGGTCAGAGTAAACAAGAGGAGTGACAGGACTTAAATATGGGAGATTTAAGGTGGATATGGACAGGTCTAGTTCTCTGATGGAGATGGGGGACGAGATGACCTTCACAGAGGTGAGAAACTAGTTGAGATGGGAGGGGAAGCTGAAGGAGGCATGCAAAACATGGTCCAAATGGCCAGGTTAGAATTAGACAAGCTGGTGAGATAGGGGAAGTGGAGAGGGGGCAGAGCCAAGATGTCAGAGAAGAGGCAGGGACTCGCCTGAGTTCTCCCCCAAGTCCCTCGGAAAGATGTTAAATAATGCCTCAAGACAAGTTCTGGAATGGGAGGAGCCCCAAAAGGATGGGTATGAAATAGTCTCCCAGCCCAAGACAATTTAGAAGGTCAGTCAGAAAAGTCTGTTGCACTGGGGCGAGAGTGGAGCACAGTCCAGTGCAGGCTGTGGCCCAGCAAACCTGCAGTAGTTCTTGGGGGACAACTTAATCAGTGGTGGCAGTAGCAGTTTCCTAACCTCTCAGCCCACAGACTATAAGGAGGTCAGACAACTGGTCAGAAGGAAATTATAAGGGTCCCTTTACTGCCACTGGGGGAAGGACTCTGTGGCATTGTTCCTTCTTGGATCTGGGTTGAAGTCCTGAGTCTCAGTCCCAGGGCAAGGAGGGGCACCAACACGCCAGAGCTTGCAGCCATGAGTGAGCTGGGACCCTGGTCCCAGTTCCACGGCTGAAAGGAATGCTTGTGGTTGCTCCTAGGCCAGAGAACAGACCAGGACAATGGTAAACATACCTCTCTGTAGATCATATCTCCTTGGGAGAACCAACAACTTACGGGACTCAAGAATTATCTCTGAAAACAGTTGCACCAAAACCTCAAAGCTTAGGACAGTGCTTCCTCCACTCCAGAAGCAGAGCCCCACTTTAGCATAGGGTTAAAAGTCAAGAAATAGCCTAGGAAAATTAGTAAACAGCAGGAAAAGATCCTAACTATAGAAGGTGACTATGGTGACAAGGAAGATCAAAACACAAAACTCAGAAGGCAAAAAAGTCAAAACTGCTACATCCAAAGCCTCAAAGAAAAGAAAAATGTGATTTGGTTTCAGGCCATGAAAGAGCTCAAAAAGGATTTTTAAAATCAAGTAAAAGAGGTAGAGGAAAAATTGGAAAGAGAAAATGAAAGTGATGCAAGAAAATCATGAAAAGAATCAACAGCTTCATAAAGGAGGCACAAAATATCCTGAACAAAATAATAACTTAAAAAACAAATAGTAAAAAGAGGCCCAAAATTTCACTGAAGAGAACTCCTTAAAAAGTGAAATTGGCTTGGAACTATACCCAAAGGGCTATGGGATTGTGCATATCCTTTGACCCAGTAATACCACTACTAGGTCTGTATCCCAAAGAGATCATAAAAAAGGGAAAAGGGTACACATGGAGGCAGCTAGGTGGCACAGTGGATAGAGCACCGGCCCTGGAATCAGGAGTACCTGAGTTCAAATGCGGCCTCAGACGCTTGACACTTACTAGCTGTGTGACCCTGGGCAAGTCACTTAACCCCAATTGCCTCACTTAAAAACAAAAACAAAATCAAGGGGTACACATGAACAAAGATATTTATAACATCTCTCTTTGTGGTGGCAAAGAACTGGAAATCAGGGGGATGCCCATCAATTGGGGAAGGGCTGAATATAATGGAATACTATTGTGCTGTAAGAAATGATGAGCCTGGAAGATTTCAGAAAAACCTGGAAAGACTTAAGTGGACTGATGCTGAGTGAAGTGAGCAGAACCAGGAGAACATTGTACACAGTAACAGCAGCATTGTGTGATGATCAACTGTGATAGATTTAGCTCTTCTCAGAAATACAACGATCCAAGACAATTCTTAGGAACTCATGATGGAAAACGTTCTCCACATCCAGAAAAAAGAACTGTGCATTCTGAATGCAGATTGAAGCATAACATTTCTACTTTTGTTTTTTGAGGTTTTTCCCTTTTGTTCTGATTCTTCTTTTACAACATGACTACTGCAGAAATATGTTTAATGTGATTGTACATTTAAAAAAAAAAAAAGTAGAATTGGCCAAATGGAAAAAGAGGTGCAAAACAACTGAAGAAAATAATTCCTTAAAAATTAGAAAGGGGCAAGTGGAAGCTAATGACACCATGAGACATCAAAAAAAACAACAACAATAAAAACAAAGGTTTTTTAAAATGAAAAAATTTGGACTTGGAAAATAAATCCCGGAGAGATAGTTTAAGAATTATTGGACTAGCCACAATCCCTCCCTCTCTCCTTCCCCTCCCTCATCCCTGAGGCAGTAAATAATCAGATATGGGTTACTATGCATGTACAATTATGTAAAACATTACCATATTAGTCATATTGTACAAGAAAACTTGAATGAAAGGAAAAAATATAAGAATGTGAAAAATAGCATGCTTCAGTTTGTGTTCCATTGTTATCAGTTCTTTCTTTGGAGGTGGATAGTATGCTTCTTCAATAGTCCTTTGGATCATTGTATTGTTGAGAATGGTTAGGTCATTCACAGTACTTCATCAAACAATATTGCTGTCTCTGTGCACAATGTTTTCTTTCTTCTGCTCACTTCACTATATATCAGCTCATACAAGTCTTTCAAGGCCTTTGTGGTTTGTTTTTGTTTTTGTTTTTGTTTGTTTTTAAGTGAGGCAATTGGGGTTAAGTGACTTGCCCAGGGTCACACAGCTAGTAAGTGTTAAGTGTCTGAGGCCAGATTTGAACTCAGGTACTCCTGACTCCAGGGCCTATGCTCTATCCACTGGGCCACCTAGCTGCCCCCTCAAGGCCTTTCTGAAATCATCCTGCTTGCCACTTCTTATAGCACAATACTATTCCATCACCATCATACACCACAGCTTGTTTAGCCATTCCCCAGTTGATGGGCATTCCTTTGGTTTCCAATTCTTAGCCACCACAAAAAGAGCTGCTAGAAATACTTTTGTACAAATAGGTCTTTTTTCTCTTTTGGGGGATGTCTTTAGGATCTAAACCTAGCAGTGGTATTGCTGGATCAAAGGGTATGCACAGGTTTATAGCCCTTTGGGCCTAGTTCCAAATTGCTCTCCAGAATGGTTGGATCTTTTCAGAACTCTGCCAACAGTGGATTAGCATCCCAGCTTTTCCACATCCCTTCTAATATCCAATAGTTTTCATTTTTGTTAGGTGTGAGGTGATACCTCAGAGTTGGTTTAATTTGCATTTCTCTGATCAATAGTGATCTAGAGCATTTTTTCATATGATTATAGATAGCTTTGATTTCTTTGTCTGAAAACTACCTGTTCATATCCTTTGAGCATTTTATGAAGTGGGGAATGACTTGTATTTTTATAAATTTGACTCAGTTCTCTCTATAATTGAGAAATGAGGTCCTTTATCAAAAATTCTTTCCCAGTTTTCTTCTTCCTTTGTAATCTTGGTTACATTTGTTTTGTTTGTGCAAAAGCTTTTTACTTTTATATAATCAAAATGATTGATTTTACATTTTGTTTGACTCTCTTTTTCTTCTTTGGTCCTGAATTCTTCCTTTTCCCATAAATCTGATAGACAAATGATTCCATGCTCACTTAGTTTACTTATGGTATCATCCTTTATGTGTAAATCCTGTACCCATTTTGACCTTATTTTAGTATATGGCGTGAGGTGTTGATCAGGATAATACGAAATTTAGCAGTTTCTACATTAAAGGATCAGAAGGCCTGGGATGTGATATTCCAGAGGACAAAAGAATTAATATAATCCTTGTGGGTGGGAAGGAGGAGGGGGAATGGACATTCAATGAAATAGCGGACTTTCAAGCATTCCTGATGAAATGACCAGAACTGAATAGAAAATAGGATTTCCCAATACACAACTCAAGAGAAGCATAAAAAGGTAAACAGGAAAGAGAATTCACAAGGGATTCGATGAGGTTAACCTCTTTACATTTCTATATGGGAAAATGATATTTGTAACTCCTGAAAGCCTTCTCATGATTAGGGCAGTTAGAAGGAGGATACTTCTACAGTGGGCATGGGTATGAGTTGAATATGACAAGATGATTATCTAAAAAATAAGGGGTGAGAAAGAGGAATGTACTAGGAGAAGGGGAAAGGGAGTGGTAGAATGGGGTAAATTATCTGCCATAAAAAGTGGAAGGGAAGATGGGGGGAGTTAATTTGTGAACCTTACTCTCATTGGAATTAGTTCAAAGAAGGAATACCATACCTTCGGTTGGATATAGAACTTTATCTTGCCATACCAGAAAGCAGAAGGGGAAGGGAATAAGAGAAGGGGGTGGGGGTGAGGTTGGGGGAGGCTGATTGAAGGGAGAGTGGATTGGGGGATGTAAAAGTCAGAAGCAAAGCACTTTTGAGAATGGACAGGGTGAAAAGAAAGAGAGAGTGGGATAAAGAGGGGAGAATAGGATGGAGGTAAATACACACTTGGTAATCAAAACTGTGAAAAAAACATTGCAGCAAGTTTCTCTGATAAAGCCCTCATTTCTCAAATATATAGAGAACGGAGAGAAATTTCTAAAAATAAGAGCCATTTCTCAGTTGATAAATGGTCAAAAGGTATGAATAGGCAGTTTTTGTAGGAAGAAATCAAAGCTATCAATAGTGATATGGAAAAAAATGCTCTAAATCACCTTGATTAGAGAAATGCAAATTAAAACAACTCTGAGCTACCACCCCACAACTATCAGATTGGCTAATATGACAGAAAAGGGGCATGGCAAATGTTGGAGGTGTGGTAAAAAGTGAAAGCTTTTAACAGTCGGTTAGGATAACTGAAGGAGGGATGCCAGTTTTTGAAGGACCACCCTTTCAGGGAGGAGACCTGCTAAGCACTCCACTTCCTGAGTGCGAACTTAAAAGCAAGGAGAGAACGGAAGTTGGTCTCTCTTTCCTTCTCTCTCTCGCTGGCTGGCTGGCTGGCTGGGAGATATATAAGGGAAAGGTTAAAGTGGAGTTTAATGCTCTTGTATCCAATTTTAAATCTCACAGAGGGGATGTGGGAAAACTGAGACATGGTCCACTGTTGGTGAAGTTTTGCACCGATTCAACAATTCTGCAAAGCATCCAAAGGGCTATAAAACCATGCATACCCTTTGATCCAGCAATACCAATACTAGGTCTGTGTCCCAAAGAGATAAAAAAATTAAAAGGAAAAAAGGCCTACATGTACAAAAAGATTTATTGCATTTCTTTTATTGGTGGCAAAGAATTGGAAATCAAAAAGGCCTAACTTCTAAAACATATGGGGAACTAAATCAAATTTATAAGAATGCAAGTCATTCCCCAATTGAGAAATGGTCAAAGGCTATGAACAGGCAGTATTCAGATGAAGAAATCAAAGCTATCTATTACCACATGAAAAACTGCTCTAAATCACTATTGATTAGAGAAATGCAAATTAAAACAACTCTGAGGTATCACTTCACACCTATCAGATTGGTTAATATGAGAAGAAAGGAAAATGATAAATGTTGGAGAAGCTGTGGACAAATTAAAACTAATACATTGTTGCTGGAGTTGAGAACTGATCCAACCATCTGGAGAGCAATTTGGAACTCTGCCCAAAAGGCTATGGGGCTGTGCATACCCTTTGTTTGTTTGTTTGTTCCTTCCTTCCTTCCTTCCTTCATTCCTTTATTTATTTATTTTTGGTGAGGCAATTGGGGTCAAGTGACTTGCCCAGGGTCACACAGCTAGTAAGTGTCAAGGGTCTGAGGCCGAATTTGAACTCAGGTCCTCCTGAATCCAGGGCCAGTGCTCTATCCATGGCGCCACCTAGCTGTCCATCCATTCATTCATTCGTTCGTTCGTTCGTTCGTTCGTTCGTTCGTTTGTTTGTTTGTTTATTTGTTTATTTTTGGTGTGTGCATACCCTTTGACCCAGTAATACCACTACTAGGGATGTATCCCAAAGAGATCATAAAAAAAGGGGAAAAGACCCACATGTAAGAAAATATTTATAGCAGCTTTCTTTGTGGTGGCCAATAATTGGAAATCGAGGGAATGCCCCTCAATTGGAGAATGGCCAAACAGGTTGTGGTATATGAATGTAATGGAATACTATTGTGTTGTAAGAAATGATGAGGGGCAGCTAGGTGGTGCAGTGGATAAAGCACCGGTCCTGGATTCAGGAGTATCTGAGTTCAAATCTGGCCTCAGACCCTTGACACTTACTAGCTGTGTGACCCTGGGCAAGTCACTTAACCCCAATTGCCCAGCAAAAAACAAAACAAAAAACAAGAAATGATGAGCCTGGAAGATTTCAGAAAAACCTGGAAAGACTTAAGCTGAGTGAAGTGAGCAGAACCAGGAGAACATTGCACACAGTAACAGCAATAATGTGTGATGATCAGCTATGATAGACTTGGCTCTTCTCAGCAGTGCAATGATGCAAGACAATTCCAAAGGACTCATGATTGAAAGTGCTCTCTACATGCAGAAAAAAGAACTCTGGAATCTAGATGCAGATTGAATCATGTTTCTCCTTTTATTTTTTTAAATTTTAGGTTTTCCCCTTCTGATGCTTCTTTCTCAACACGACTAAAGTGGAAAAAAAACATTTGGGGGTGGGGTGGGGCAATGAGGGTTAAGTGACTTGCCCAAGATCACACAGCTAGTAAGTGTCAAGTGTCTGAGGCAGGATTTGAACTCAGGTCCAGCTGCCACCTGGCTTCCCTCTGGAAATATGCTTAATATGATTGTACATATATAACCTATATCAACTTGCCTTCCGTCTTGGAGAGTGGGGAGGGAAGGGATGGAGGGAAAAAAATTTGGAATTAGAAATCTTATAAAAACAAATATTGGGGTGGAGCCAAGATGGCGGAGAGAAGCTAAGGACTTTCCTGAGCTTTCCCGTATTTCCCTCAAAAACATTAGGGGGCAGCTAGGTGGTGCAGTGGATAAGCACCGGCCCTGGAGTCAGGAGTACCTGAGTTCAAATCCGGCCTCAGACACTTAACACTTACTAGCTGTGTGACCTTGAGCAAGTCACTTAACCCCAATTGCCTGCCTTAAAAAAACAACCCCCCCCAAAAAAAAAAAAACCCACAACATTAAATCAAGCCTCTAAACAGATTCTAGAACTACAGAACCTACAAAATGAGAGACAAAATCCTGCTACATGAGCTAATTTAGAATACTTCAGAAAAGGTCTTTCTCACCTGGCTAAAAAGGGGAGGGCGGCTCAGCATTACTCGTCTCAGCTGGCAGCTCACCTCAGCAAAGCTCAGCTCAGTGGGTAGCTCTCTCAGCATAGGTCGGCTCAGTGGGCACCTCAACACTGTTGCAACTGGACACAGCTGAGAGTGGGGCAGCTAAGAGCAGTAAGAAGCTTGCAACCATGAACCCTGTGCCCCAGGAGCAGACTTCAACTTGATACGTTTAAAAATAGCCTACAACATGAGCAAGAAACAAAAAAGGACCCTTACCATTGACAACTTCTATGGTGAAAGGGAAGACCAAAACCCAAACGCAGATGAGTTGGCCAAAATGCCCACAAGTGAAGACTCAAGAGGGAAGATAATCTTGTCTCAAGACCAAAAAGCCTTCTTTGAAGAGCTCAAAAAGGCTTTCAAAAACCAAATAAGAAAGGTGGAAGAAAAATGGAAAAAGAAGAGAACTGAGAGTTATACTGCAAAAAGAAGCACAAAAAATGACTGAGGAAAACAATTCCTTAACAAATACAATTGGCCAAATGAGAGAAAAAATTGGCCAAATGGAAAAAGAAGTGCAAAAGTTTACTCTGGAAAATAAGGCCTTGAAAATTAAAATTGACCAGATGGAAGCTGATAACTCCACAAGACAACAAGAATCTGATGAGCAGAATCAAAAGACTGAAAAAAATAGAAGAAAATGTGAAATACCTCATTGGAAAAACAACTGACCTGGAAAATAGGTGCAGTAGAGATAATCTGAGAATTATTGGACTACCTGAAAGCCATGATCAAGAAAAGAGTCTAGACACCATATTCCAGGAAATTATTAAGGAAATTGTAGATTCAGAGGATAAAATCATCATTGAAAGAATCCACCGAACACCTCCTGAAAGAGACCCCAAAAGGAACACTTCAAGGAATATTGTAGCCAAACTCCAGAATTATCAGGTGAAGGAGAAAATACCCCAAGCAGCCAGAAAGAAACCATTTAAATACCATGGAGCCACAGTCAGGATTGCACAGGACCTGGCAGCTTCAACATTAAAGGATCACAGGGCTTGGAATATGATATGCAGGAAGGCAAAGGGGCTTCGATTACAACCCATGATCAACCACCCAGAAAAACCAAGCACTCTCTTTCAGAGGAAAAGATGGACATTCAATGAACTAGGGGACTTCCAAGGCTTCCTGAGAAAAAGACCAGAACTGAACAGAAAATTTGATCTCCAAATACAAGACTCTAGAGAAATATAAAGAGGTAAACAAGGGGGAGAAAAGGGTTGTTCAGTGATGTTAAACTGCTTGAGTCCACATGAAGGAGGATAATATTTTTAACTCTTGAGATCGGTATCTCTGTAAAGGTATTGTTATTAAATCAACTTTGATGTGATGATATAAAGAAGCTTAAGGGGCAGAATAAAAGAAGACTAGGGGGAGGAGAGGAAGGGGGAGGTAGAATGGGGTTAATTATATCATATGAAGGGGCACAAAAAGAACCCATTACAACAGAGGGAAAGAAGGGAGGGGTGGGCATTGTTGCAACCTTACTCTCATCAGATTTGGTTCAGGGAGGGAATAAAATACACTCCCATTTGTATAAAGAAACTTGGCTTTCTCTTTAAGGAAACAAAAGGGGAAGGGATAGAAGGGAGGACACAAGTGGGGGGAAAAGGGGCAAGATAAAGAAGGGCAGCTGATAAAAGGGAGGGCAGATTGAGGCAGGCAGTGGTCAGAAGCAAAACACTGGTCAAGTGGAATAGGGGGAAAGAAGGGGGAAAAGAGTACAAAGGGGAAAAGAAGATGAAGGGAAATAAACAATTAAATAAATAATTTTAACTGTGAATGTGAATGGGATGAAGTCTCCCATAAAACAGAAACGAATTGCAGAGTGGATTAAAAACCAGAATCCTACAACATGCTGTTTACAAGAAACACATTTGAAGCAGAGAGATACACACAGAGTAAAGGTAAAAGGTTGGAGCAGAATATATTATGCTTCAGCTAAAGTAAAAAAAGCAGGGGTAGCAATCCTTATCTCAGACAAAGCAAAGGCAAAAATGGGGGGAGGGGGGGAAGGAAACTACATCTTGCTAAAAGGCACTATGGATAATGAAGTAATATCAATATTAAACATGTATGCACCAAGTGGTATAGCATCCAAGTTTTTAGAGGAGAAGTTAAATGAGTTACAAGAGGAAATAGACAGTAATACTATACTAGTGGGGGATCTGAATCTTCCCCTCTCAGAATTAGATAACTCTAGTCACAAAATAAACAAGAAAGAAGTGAAAAAGAGGTGAATAGAATACTAGAAAAGTTAGACAGGATAGATGTCTGGAGAAAACTGAATGGGGATAGAAAGGAATATACCTTTTTCTCAGCAGTACGTGACACATTTTCAAAAACTGACCATGTATTAGGGCACGAAAACATCATAGTCAAATGTAGAAAGGCAGAAATAGTAAATGCATACTTCTCAGATCATGATGCAATAAAAATTACATGTAATAAAGAGCCATGGAAAGGTAGACTGAAAATCAATTGGAAACTAAATAATTTCATTCTAAAGAATGAGTGGGTCAAACAACCAATCATAGAAACAATCAATAACTTTATCCAAGAGAATGACAATAATGAGACAACATACCAAAATCTATGGGATACAGCCAAAGCAGTGCTTAGGGGAAATTTTATAGCTATAACTGCTTACATGAATAAAAAAGAGAAAGAGGAGATCAATGAATTGGGCATGCAACTTAAAAAACTAGAAAAAGAACAAATTAGAAATCCCCAATTAAATACTAAATTAGAAATCCTGAATATTAAGGGAGAAATTAATAAAATTGAAAGCAAGAAAACTATAGAATGAATCAATAAAACTAAGAGCTGGTTTTATGAAAAAAAAAAACCCACAATAAAATAGATAAACCACTGGTTAATTTGATTTAAAAAAAGAAAGAAGAAAACCAAATTACCAGTATCAAAAATAAAAGGGGTGATCTTACCACCAATGAAGTGGAAATTAAAGCAATAATTAGGAACTATTGTGCCCAACTGTATGCCAATAAATTTAACAATCTAAATGAAATGGATAAATATTTACAAAAATGCAAACTGCCCAGGTGAACTGAAGAGGAAATAAAATCCTTAAATAAGCCCATATTAGAAAAAGAAATTGTGGGGCAGCTAGATGGCACAGTGGATAAAGCACTCGGCCCTGGATTCAGGAGTACCTGAGTTCAAATCCAGCCTCAGACACTTAACACTTACTAGCTGTGTGACCGTGGGCAAGTCACTTAACTCCAATTGCCTCACCAAAAAAAAAAAAAAAAAGAAAGAAAAAGAAAAAGAAATTGTACAAGCCATTAGTGAACTCCCTAAGAAAAAATCCCCAGGGCCAGATGGGTCTACAGGTGAATTCTACCAAACATTTAAAGAACAATTAATTCCAACATTATACAAATTATTTGGAAAAATAGGTGAAGAAGGAGTTCTACCAAATTCGTTTTATGACACAAATATGGTGGTGATACCAAAACCAGGCAGAGCAAAAACAGAGAAAGAAAATTATAGACCAATTTCCCTAATGAATATTGATGCTAAAAATCTTAAATAAGATATTAGCAAGGAAATTACAGCAAGTGATTACGAGGATAATACACTATGACCAGGGGCAGCCAGGTGGCACAGTGGATAGAGCACCAGTCCTGGATTCAGGAGTACCTGAGTTCAAATCCGTCCTCAGACACTTAACACTTACTAGCTGTGTGACCCTGGGCAAGTCACTTAACCCCAACTGCCTCACTAAAAAAACAAACAAAAAAACCCCACTATGACCAGGTGGGATTTATACCAGGAATGCAGGGCTGGTTCAACACTAGGAAAACTATTAACATAATCAACCACATCAATAAGAAAACTAACCAAAATCATATGATTATCTCAATAGATACAGAGAAAGCCTTTGACAAAATACAGCACCCATTCCTAATAAAAAAACACTAGAGAGTTTAGGAATAGGTGGAGCTTTCCTTAAAATAATAAGCAGTATCTACCTAAAACCATCAGCAAGCATTACATGTAATGGAGATAAGTTAGAGGCCTTCCCAATAAGATCAGGGGTGAAACAGGGATGTCCATTATCACCCCTATTATTTAATATTGTACTAGAAATGTTAGCTTTAGCAATCAGAGAAGAAAAAGGAATTAAAGGAATTAGAATAGGTAAAGAGGAAACAAAACTATCACTCTTTGCAGATAATATGATGATATACTTAGAGCATCCTAGAGAATCAACTCAAAAATTACTTGAAACAATTAACAACTTTAGCAAATTAGCAGGATATAAAATAAACCCACATAAATCATCAGCATTTCTATACATGACCAACAAAGTCCAGCAGCAAGAGATAGAAAGAGAAATTCCATTTAAAGTAAGAGTAGAGGGGCAGCTAGGTGGCGCAGTGGATAGAGCACCGGCCCTGGATTCAGGAGGACCTGGGTTCGGATCTGGCCTCAGACCCTTGACACTAACTAGCTGTGCGACCCTGGGCAAGTCACTTAACCCCAATTGCCTCACAAAAAAACCCACCAGAAAACAAACAAACAAACAAAAATAAATAAAGTAGGGGTAGAGGGGGGCAGCTAGGTGGCCCAGTGGATAGAGCACCGGCCCTGAAGTCAGGGCCTGGGTTCAAATCCAGCCTCAGACACTTGACAATCACTAGATGTGTGACCCTGGGCAAGTCAATTAACCCCAATTGCCTAACCAAAACCAAAACAAAACACCCTCCCCCCACCAATAAATAAATAAAGTAACAGTAGATAATATAAAATACTTGGGAGTCTGCTTGCCAAGACAAACCCAGGAACTCTATGAACACAATTACAAAACACTTTTCACACAAATCAAATCAGATCTAAATAATTGGAAAGATATCAATTGCTCGTGGATAGGCCAAGTAAATATAATAAAAATGACAATTCTACTTAAATTAATGTCCTTTTATTCAGTGCCATACCAATCAGACTGCCTAAAAATTATTTTATAGGGCTATAAAAAATAATAACAAAATTCATCTGGAAAAACAAAAAGTCAAGAATATCAAGGGAAATAATGGGGAAAAAAATGCACAGGAAGGTGGGTTAGCTGTACCAAATGTGGAGCTCTACTATAAAGTGGCAGTCATCAAAACCACCTAGTACTGGCTAAGAAATAGAGTGGAGGACCAATGGAATAGGCCGGGCACAGGAGACACAGCAGTAAATGACATTAGTAATGTACTGTTTGATAAACCCAAAGACCCCAGCTTCTGGGATAGGAATTCAGTATTTGACCAAAACTGCTGGGAAAACTGGAAGATAGTATGGCAGAAATTAGGCATAGACCAACATCTGACACCTTATACTTAAATAAGGTCAAAATGGGTACATGATTTAGACATAAGAGGTGATACCATAGGTAAATTAGGAGAAGAAGGAATAGTCTACCTTTCAGATCTTTGGAAAGGAGAGCAGTTTATGACCAAACAAGAGATAGAGAATATTATGAAATGCAAAATGGATGACTTTGATTACATTAAATTAAAAAGTTTTTGTACAAACAGAAGCAATGCATCCAAAATTAGAAGGGAGGCAGAAAGCTGGGAAACAGTTTTTATGGCCAGTACTCCTGATAAAGGCCTCATTTCTAAAATATATAGGGAACTAAATCAAATTTATAAGAATCCAGGTCATTCCCCAATTGAGAAATGCTCAAAGGGTATGAACAGGCAATTTTCTGATGAAGAAGTCAAAGCTACCTATTACCATATGAAAAAATGCTCTAAATCACTATTGATTAGAGAGATGCAAATTCAAACAACTCTGAGGTACCACCTGACACCTGTCAGATTGGCTAATATGACAAAAAAGGAAAATAATAAATGTTGGAGAAGCTGTGGAAAAATTGGAATACTAACGCATCGTTGGTGGAGCTGTGAACTGATTCAACCATTCTGGAGAGCAATTTGGAATTATGCCCAAAGGGCTATAAAGCTGTGCATACCCTTTGACCCAGCAATACCACTTTTGGGTCTTTTTCCCAAAGAGATCATCAAAAAGGGAAAAGAACCCACATGTACAAAAATATTTATAGCTGCTCTTTTTGTGGTGGCAAGGAATTGGAAATTGAGGGGATGTCCATCAATTGGGGAATGGCTGAACAAGTTGTGGTATATGAATGTAATGGAATTCTATTGTGCTTTAAGAAACGATGAGCAGGAGTTCAGAGAAACCTGGAAGGACTTGCATGAACTGATAATGACTGAGATGAGCAGAACCAGAACAGCATTATACACGGTATCATCAACATTATGTGTTGATCAAGTGTGGTAGACTAGATTCTGCTCTCCAATCCAATGGTACAAGAAAGTTCCAAAAGACTCATGATGGAAAAGGCTCTCCAAATCCAGGGGAAAAAAAAAAGGGAACTGTAGAATATGGATGCTGATTGGACCATACTATTTCTTTTGTTTTTGGTGCTGTTGGTTTTCTGTTTTGAGGTTTTTCCTTTTTGCTCTGATTCTTCTCTTATAACATAACTAATGCAGAAATATGTTTAATGTTATTATGTATATATAACCTATATCAGATTACCTGCTGTCTAGGGGAGGGGGGGGAGAGGGAAGGGAGGGAGGGAGAAAAATTTGAAATTGGAAATCTTATATAAACAAATGTTGAAAACTATTTCTACATGTAACTGGAAAATAATAAAATACTTTTATTTAAAAAAAAACACACAAATATTGGGGGCAGCTAGGTGACGCAGTGGATAAAGCACCGGCCCTGGATTCAGGAGGACCTGAGTTCAAATCCTGCCTCAGACCCTTGGCATTTACTAGCTGTGTGACCCTGGGCAAGTCACTTAACCCTCATTGCCCTGCCCCCCCCCAAATATTGAAAACTAATCTTTACATGTAACTGGAAAATAATAAAATACTTTCATGATTTTTTTTAAAGTATTTGAAATCAAAGGGATATCCATCAATCGGGGAATGGTTGAACAAGGTGTTGTGTATGATTGTGATGGAATAACTATTGTGCTGTAAGAAATGATGGGCAGAATGCTCTCAGAAAAACCTGGAAAGACTTACATGAGCTGATACGAAGTGAAATGAGCAGAACCAGGAGAACATTGTGTACAGTAACAGCAATATTATGTGATGGTTGACTGTGAATGATGTAGGTCTTCTCAGCTATACAATGATCCAAGACAATTCTGAAGGATTTATGAAGAAAAATGCTGTCTATCTCCAGAGAAAGAACTGAATGCAGGTAGAAGCACACTTTTTCCTTATTTCTTTTTCTCATTTCTTTTTTTTTTTTTAGCAAGGCAATTGGGGTTAAGTGACTTGCCCAAGATCACACAGCTAGTAAGTGTTAAGTGTCTGAGGCCAGATTTGAACTCAAGTACTCTATCCACTGTGCCACCTAGCTGCCCCTTCTCATTTCTTTTTATCTGTGTTTTATTTCACAGCATGACTAACATGGAAATATGTTTTGCATGACTGCACAGGTACAACCAAAATCAAGTTGCTTGCCTTCTGGGGTAGGGAGTGGAGGAGGGGGAAGGAGGGCAGGAGAGCATTTGTAACTCAAAAAATGTTACAACAATGTTTAAAACTGTTTTTACTTGTAATGGGGGGGGGAGATACCAAATTTTGATAAAGAAAGAGATAGGGACAGTGCTAAAGTCAAGGACAATGACCAGGACCAGATAATCTGTCCAAAGTCAAGCTGTGCTGACAGAGGTTTTACATCAAATTCACATCTATGACAGAAAAACGAATGTCTATTCAGTTTTCCTTTAGGTAAAAATTGGGGTAATGTAAAGGTCTATTTTTGTATTTAGCAGGCATATTTTGGAGCTCTCAACCGCCCCCCCCACACACACACACCCTTGCAGTGTTAGTTCATCTTGCATCCAGACTATCTATTTTGTGTGAGTTGTGTGTTCTTTCTTTCAAACACCTATAATTCCTAGCTTCTCAGTTTTGACTTTTCAGGATCCAGCTAGATACGGGATATTAGCTCCTGATCTGCATAAGCATAAACCTTTGTTCCAGTGGAATTGCCCCGTTTAAGGCAGCCGTGATCCTTATGGGAAATGGAAACCACTATGTGATTCACATTCTGGGCAGTACCTGAATAAAATGCCATTTCCTGTAAAAAACGAATTAGCTGCCTTTGAATCTATCACTTGCAGACCTGGTATGTGCCCCGGAGTTGTCTCTCTGACCAGTGTTTTTTCGGTTACGTAGTTGCGATCTCAAAAAAATTGATTCGAATGCAAACAAACGCACAATCTGTTGAACATTCCAGTATGTTTTGTTTTTTGTTTTGTTTTGGTTTTTGGTTTTTTTAGTGAGGCAATTGGGGCCAAGTGACTTGCCCAGGGTCACACAGCTAGTGTTAAGTGTCTGAGGCCTGATCTGAACTCAGGTACTCCTGACTCCCGGGCCGGTGCTCTATCCACTGTGCCACCTAGCTGCCCCATTCCAGTATGTTTCGATGTAGTTGTGGTTGTTGCTGGGACAGCTAGGTGGTAGAGTGGATAGAGCACTGGCCCTGGATTCAGGAGGACCTGAGTTCAAATCTGGCCTCAGGCACTTGACACTTACTAGCTGTGTGACCCTGGGCAAGTCACTTAACGCCAACTGCCTCGGAAAGGAAAGGAAAGGAAAGGAAAAAGGAAAGGAAAGGAGAAAGGAAAGGAGAAAGGAAAGGAGAAAGGAAAGGAGAAAGGAAAGGAGAAAGGAAAGGAGAAAGGAAAGGAGAAAGGAAAGGAAAGGAAAGGAAAGGAAAGGAAAGGAAAGGAAAGGAAAGGAAAGGAAAGGAAAGGAAAGGAAAGGAAAGGAAAGGAAAGGAAAGGAAAGGAACAACCACACCGCAAGGGGTGTCTACATTTGTTGGGTAAACCAAAGCCAATCTCTCGAAAATGGCAAGTGCTTTTAAAAGTGATTTTTCAGGAACGCTACAGCGAACCAACTGGGACTGTGATTACATATGACCAGGAGGAAAACAAATTCGTGTCTTTACTTATACAGGATACCGATTCAATTGTCCGTGACTTTTATGAAAACTGGCGCAGAATTTCAGAAAACTGCTGGGCTTGAGAGCTCCTTTTTCGTCCCTTTCGGTAAAAACGATAAAGCGCGGAAAATGGTCACTGTTGAATTAAAACAAAACAAAACAAACAAAAAAAAAACCACCTCTAAAATGACTTTCTCTCCCGACGTGGCAAAGCAGAGAGGAAACACAGGAGTATCCATACCCTCTTATACACCCTCAGGCACCTGGCAAGGGATCACCGGTAAGACACCGTGAAGGCCCCCCGGCCCGTGTCTTCTTCTCTGGTGATGTTTTCCCTGTGCTTGCATTAATTTGAACCAGCTTGTCTAATGGAAGGCTTTTCCCAGACTCTAGGTACTATTCTCCCTTTAGATTGGGGGTGATGGCGAGATCTGTCGCTTTGAGCAGAAGACAGGGAACTGGGAATTGAAAAATTGAGAGGTGGCGCGAAGAAATAAGTAAAGAACTTCAATGACTAAGCTTCTTTTTCGAAGGACCCTTTCTGGCATTAAGTGGAAAGCGAAAGATTGAGCAGGTGCGAGCTTGATTTATCAAAAGGGAAATCGTGGCGATGCGTTCCGTGTGCGGCGAGTAAAAGGAATCAGCACCACCCATAAAAAATTCCCAAACGAAGCAACTAGCGCCAAGAAAGAAGAAGACAACCATATCCCTGCCTCGAGAAACAACGCAGAAAAGATAGCAAGAAAAAGAAAAAAAAGTACAGTTAACGCCTCACATTACAACTCGTAAATCAGGGGAGAGCGCGAACGCAGTCCCCCACTACCACAAATTATGCAGTCGAGTTTCCCGCATTTGGGGAAATCGCAGGGGTCAGCCCATCCGGAGTGCAATGGATAAGCCTCGCCCTGGGGAAACCACCTTCGTGATCATGGAATCACCCCTGCCAGGTAAGTATGCTTTGGGACACCATGAACGCCCACTCCCGCGACACACACACACATTAAAGACATGGCAACACTCACACAGCACTCCCACCTCGCCTACGCAAAAATCCAGGCCCAAAACACAACAACGTCGCTCGACATTTCTAACCAGAGCACCGCACTTAATTCTCTCTACCCCATAAAATCTCTGTATGCCACAGAAAAGCTCAGGGAATACTCGCCCGAAAGCCTCCTTATCTGCATATTGCCTGCCCTTTCCTCACGTCACACTTCCAGCCTGCAGGGAACCGCCAGCAAACCCGCACTATCTCTACTGGAACTTGTAGCAGGAAATGACCCTAGGCTGTATGGGCAATACTAGGCATTTTTTCATCCTAATGGCACGAGACCAGGTTCGGTTTTCCCCCCTTCTCCCCTTCCCCCCTTCCCCCTTCCCATCACATGATACCAGGGATCATTCATCATCAAGAGGCCACTAAGTCTCAACTGATTATTCCCTAATGATTCAGTCAGTTGCGGTGTGTGTGTGTGTGTGTGTGTGTGTGTGTGTGTGTGTGTGTGATGATTTGTTCGGACAAAGGGGAATATCCCCTACATTAACCATAGCTTCTACCTGGTGTAGGAGCGAGGGTCTTTCCTTTTGATTTTTGCTGGCCACAGCAGCCTTTCCTACTAATGCCACTTAAGTTCTTCTGCTTAACTTGTGCTTTGAAGGCTTAGAAAGCAATTTTCTCTACAAAAAGTCCAGGAATGGAGGTTGTGGAAGTATTTATTAAGCCTCTTTTACAGAGGAAGAGAGTGAGGATCCATTTCCCCAAGATCACAAATCTAGTCAATGTTGGAACTGGGACTGGTTCTTCATACTTATTTTAGGCTTGTGTCCCCCTTGCCCCGTCCCCTTCCCCCCCCCCCCCGCCCCAGAACACGGGATAAATATCCTTTATCTCCCCAAATTGTCTTTTTCCTCCCCTTTGTCCATACAACCCCATTTCTGCTTCTGGAAAGCAAACCCACCTGGATGGCATTTCCTGATCTCCTGAGGGGAAAGGGATTTTCCCCTATTCAGTTCTGTAAGAGGGTTTTGTTTTGAATCCTTTGCATTTGTGTTCTCTTTCTGTACTCTGTGGATTGGGTGTGTTACCACCAGGAGTGAAGAAAGGTACCACGTTTGCTAAAGCTTTATATTTCCGGGGCAGCTAGGTGGCGCAGTGGATAGAGCACCGGCCCTGGAGTCAGGAGTACCTGAGTTCAAATTCGGCCTTAGACACTTAACACTTACTAGCTGTGTGACCCTGGGCAAGTCACTTAACCCCAATTGCCTCACTAAAAAAAAAAAAGGAAAAAAAAAAAGCTTTATATTTCCCCCTACTGGACACCTGGCATAACCGGTCCAGTTTTTTGGCTCAGGCGGCTTAACTCCCATTGATCATCAAAGTAGATCTGAACCGGCAAATAAGGAAAATCTCCCATCCCCTATTGGCGGAACTGGTTCTAAGGGAGTAGTAGGAGAACCGAATCCCTTTAAGTACTTGACGTAGTGGGGCAAGAATGTTGTCAAAATGACCGCGATACGATACAACATAGAATGGATAATGATGGTATGGAAACTCTTCACAGCGAAGGCATGGAAACTGTATCTTCACAGAGTACAAAGTCTGATAGTGAAAGCATGAGAAATCGTTATTTGTACAGAGAGGGGGGCACGGGGGTGGGGAGGAAGGTAGAGAGGCAAATTCCTCCGGGTAGGCGATCTACGGATTATCCGACCTCTCGTCATCCCCCTCGGTACCCGAAGTTGTTCTAACTAACCGAACGTTCCCCTCAGACCCGCAAAAATCACCTCAATCTCTTTCCTAGGAATCACTTTTTACTATTCAAACCGACTTTTTCTTCCCCGAGGGAAAATGCACCGTTCTCAGAAGTACTGCAATGCCGGGTCGACGCGTGGAGCGGACGGAGAAAGCTCCTATTCTGACTCCCAGCTTCAAAAATCCATTTAATAGATTGTCCTCGACAAAGGACGCATCAGATATTAAACTGATAAGAACAGAAGGGCCGAGAAGTGATAAAGGGTGGGTCTGCCACGCCCCCGCCACCTTCGCAACAAAACCCCTATAAACGCGGGACGACTACTAAATAGTTGACCAAGCCTCCCCGTCTCCGCCAGCTAGCTCCCACACCCTCCAAAACCGCCGCCAGACTTGAGCCTTCACACAGCTAGTCGGTTACCTGAAAAAACGCGAGAAAACGGACTTTTTGCTAAACTTAGCACTTTCTTCGCGCAAGAAGACACTTCCCTGGCCTAGCCCCCAGAAAATCTTGCCTACTCGGAAACTTCATTTGCATAGCCCTCCCCACTTCCGCAACAAGGCGACCAATCGCTTCCTTGGGCTCACATCTGAGCTTCTTTCTGCCTGTCCCAACCCTCTTCTCTTTCCCCAGCCTCAACAGACAGACAGACAGACAGACAGACAGACAGACAGACAGACAGACAGACAGACAGACAGACAGACAGACAGACGGACGGACGGACGGACGGACGGACGGACGGACGGACGGCATTTTCAACGTGATAGAACACTCCTGGGGAGGAAGACGTAATAGGAACAAGTTATTCCGTCTTCCTCGTCCTCCTCCGCCCACTGAGAAGGCAAGCGATATGATATTATTTGCCTGTCTCCTACAAACAAACAAAAAACAAACAAATCAGAGAACATAATTTCTCCTACAGGAAAAAACAGATCAGAGACAGACAGGAAAAACAGTACCAGTTTTTTGTCCCAGGAAAAAACAAGCATGATTCATGCGAAGACCCCTTCCAAAGGAGGAGCTCGAAGACTCCCTCTTTCTGAGGGTATATAAGTTTTTTTTGTTCAGTGGTTACAGGGTGTTGTCAGTTTCATTAGCATGATACAAATCAACCCCAAAGCAAATACTATAACAAAAATGGATGTAATGCAAAGCAGTTTTTAACAATTCCAGTTATAACAAATATGGAGGAAATATGTCCCCACAAGATAGGAACTTACTATCCTGGGGAAAGATGTCACCAGGGAGGGACTTATCTGGGTTCAGTTTGGAGTTCAGGCAAAGGGCATTTTGCTCCTATTAATCCAGGGTTTCATAAAATACTTTTGGATAATAAGGCAGCTCCATCAAATCCAGGTGGTCCGTATTAACACCATATTAACTCTTGTCTCCAAAAAAAGGGCAAGGAAAATAAGGAGAGTGAGAAAATTATATTTTGATTTGCACTCAGGGGTCCTCTGTTCCCTCCGAAGGCAGATAGCATTTTTCATCATGAGTCCTTTGGAATTGTCTTGGATTATTGTATTGATCAGAGTAACTAAGTCTTTCACATCATTATAATTATATAATTATAATGGTACAATGATCTCTTTGTCTCTACACATCTTGTTGCCAATGTGCAATTAAGTGAGATTTGTTATCCTGTCTAACAAGCTTTGCAAGATGCAGGTGGCTACCAGGAAGTGTTATCTTTGCAAATATGGCTGTCCTTCCAGAGTCTGGACTGTTAGGTGACCCTAACTAGCCATGTAGGTAGACACCACTGATGAGCTTTCCATACTTACAAGAAGGAAAGCGGGGTTGTTGCTAGCCCTGCATTCCTGACTTCTATCCAATTGTGTTAACATCATCTGATACTTCAGAGTATGTAATTAATCTCATTGTTTTATGCTTCCTGTTCTTTGTTCTCTCATACTTCCCCAAACTATATGAAGGCTATGATATAGGGGAAATGGGGTACGGGCTGGGTTAGGGGTTGGGGTTCTTAGGAATTCCTCTTTAAAGAATTACGCCCTCTTGCACACAAAAGTAGTTAGAATAAGGTGGTCGTTTATTTAGGGCCAAGGGAAGGGAAGGGTGCGGGGAGGGAAACCATGAAAGAAATCCTTGGACTTTTCATGGGGAGACTGGCATAAAGCACATGGCTCAGAGGTACCAAATCTCCTGGAACAGGAGACTGGAAGGTACTTTTATAGAGGACTGATGGGGGTGGACCATCTGCCTGTGAAAAGTTCCTTTAGTGAGAGAGGACCATCCCCCACTGGTGGTAGCTGGGGGAATTGGGTGAGGAGTGGAGGACCATCCCCCACTGGTAGTGACTAAAGGAATTGGGTGAGGGGTGGCTACAGATCCCTCTTCAGAACACAAAGGCCGAAGTCAGACCCAAATTTATCTCCCCAGGGTAAGGGAGACCAGAATGAAGGGTAGGAATCGGAAACTAGCTCAATCCGATTTGGTTCAGCTTATCTCTCTAGGCGTTATCTGTCCTCTGGTTTAGTTTCTCAAGGAGAAGATTCCTTGATGTGCCCCAGAGAACTTCTGGGGTGCTCTGCACCCCATGACAGCTAGTAAGCCCTACCTCATGGTCTTTTTTTTTCCTTTAAAAAAATTAGTATTTTGTTCCCTCCCCCCCATTACACGTCAAGAAAAAATTTAGCATTCTTTTCTTTTTCTTTCTTTCTTTTTTTGTTTTTTTTTTGGTGAGGCAATTGGGGTTAAGTGACTTGCCCAGGGTCACACAGCTAGTAAGTGTCAAGGGTCTGAAGCCGGATTTGAACTCAGGTCCTCCTGAATCCAGGGCCGGTGCTCTATTTTAGCATTCCTTTTTACAAAATTTTGAGTTCCAAATTTTTCTCCCTCCCCTCCATTCACTCTGTTCTTTGGAAAATGGTAGGCAATTTGATATAGGTTATACATGTGCTATCATGTAAAACATTTCCATGTGATTCACAGTTGTGAAAGAAGAAATAGATCAAAGCAAAAAATCATGAAAAAGAATAAAGTAAGTGAAAGAATGCTTTTCAATCTCCATTCGGAGTCCATCATGTTCTGGATCTGGATCTGGATAGCATTTTCCTTCCTGAGTCTCTTGTACTTGTCTTGGATCATTGTATTGCTGAGAAGAGCTGTCATTCATACCTGATCATCACACAATGTTGCAGACAACATGTAAGGTGTTTTCCTGGTTCTGCTCATTTCACTTTCCATCAGTTCTTACAAGTCTTTCCAGGTTTTTCTGAGATCGGCCTGCTCAAGATTTCTGATTGCACAATAGTGGTATATGGATGGCTTGTTCAGCCATCCCCCAATTGATGGACATCCCTCAGTTTCCAATATTTTGCCACCACAGAAGGGCTATTATCAATATTTTTACACATGTAAGTCCTTTCCCCTTTTTTTATGATCTCTTTGGGAGACAGACCTAGTAGTGTTACTGCTGGATCAAAGGGTATGCAGTTTGATTGTCCTTTGGGCATAGTTCTAAATTGCTCTCCAGAATGGTCAGATCACTTCACAACTCCCACAACAGTGCATTAGTGTCCCAATTTTCCAACATCCTCTCCAACGTTTATCATTTTCCCTTTTTGTCATATTAGTCAATCTGATAGGTGTGAGGTGGTTCACCACACTTGTTTTAATTTGCATTTCTCTAATCAAAAGTGATTTAGAGCACTTCTTTATATACCTATAGATAGCTTTGATTTCTTCAGCTGAAAACTGCCTGTACATATTCTTTGACCATTTCTCAATCAGGGAGTGGCTTGTATTCTTATTAATTTGACTCAGTTCCCTACATGTTTGAGAAAAGAGGACTTTGTCAGAGACACTTACTGTAAAGATTGTTTCCCAGCTTTCTGCTTTCCTTCTAATCTTGGTTGCATTGGTTTTGTGTATACAAAAGCTTTTTATTTTAATGTAATCAAAATTATTTACTTTATATTTTTTAATTCTCTCTATCTCTTGTTTGGTTATGAATTCTTCCCTTCTCCATATATCTGACAGGTAGACTATGCCCTGCTCTTCTAATTTGCTTATGGTGTCACCCTTTAAGTCTACATTATACACCCATTTTGACCTCATCTTGATATATGGTATAAGATGTTGGTCTACACCTCATTTGTGTCCTAATGTTTTCTAGTTTTCCCAGCAGTGTTTGTCAAATAGTGAGTTCTTATCCCAAAGGCTGGGGTCTCTGGGTTTATCAAACACTGGGTTACTATGGTTGCTAACTACTGTGTCTTATGTACCTACTCTAGTCCACTGAGCCACCATTCTATTTCTTAGCCAGTACCAGATAATTTTGATGATTACTGTTTTGTAATATAGTTTGAGATCTGGTTTTGCTAGGCAACCTTTCTTTGTATTCCCACCACCACCACCACCACCACCAGTAATTCCCTTGATATTCTTGATCTTTTGTTCTTCCAGATGAATTGTGTTATTTTTTCTAGCTCTATCAAATGCTTTTTGGTAGTTTTATTGTTATGGCACTGAGTAAGTAAATTAATTTAGGTAGAATTGTCTTTTTCATTATATTGGCTTGGCCTACCCATGAGCAATTAATGTTTTTCCAAGTGTCTAGATCTGACTTTGTGTGACAAGTGTTTTGTAGGGGCAGCTAGGTGTCGCAGTGGATAGAGCACGGCCCTGGAGTCAGGAGGACCTGAGTTCAAATCTAGCCTCAGACACTTGACACTTACTAGCTGTGTGACCCTGGACAAGTCACTTAACCCTAATTGCCTCACAAAGAAAGGAAGGAAGGAAGGAAGAAAAAAGTGTTTTGTAATTGTGTTCATGTAGTTGCTGGGTTTGTCTTGGCAGGTAGACTCCTAAGTATTTTATATTGTCTACAGTTATTTTTAAATGGATTTTCTCTTTCTTATCTTATCTTGCTGCTGAAATTTCTTGGCCATATAAAGAAATGCTGATGATTTATATGGGTTTATTTTACATCTGCAACTTTGATAAAGTTGTTAATTATTTCAAGGTGTTTTTCAGTTGATTCTCTAGGGTTCTCTATTATCTGCAAAGCGTGATGATTATGTTTCCTCATTGCCTCTTCTAATTCCTTCCATTCCTTTTTCTTCTCATTGCTATAGCTAACGTTACAAGTACCGTATTGAGGCGGGAGAAGTATCAACCCCACGTGGCTCTGCCCGGGTCTCCTGCCAGCCCGGCCCACTTCCTCCCCCTCCCCCTTCCCCGTCCCGTCCTCCCCATGGCAGACTATCTCATTCACAACTGCTCATCGGAACAATACTGCTGCCACTTTGCACAATGTCTTCCCACTTCCGCTCACTTCACTATACATCGGTTCATATGAGTCTTCATGGCAGACTATCTCAACAGCGGTGGCACTTGTTACGTTCCAGATGATGGGCTCACGGCGCAGCGACTCTTCAACTGCGGAGATGGGTTCACGTGCAATGACTCCCTTATCCTCCCGGGCTATATAGACTTCTCAGCAGATCAAGTAGCCCTAACTTCAGCACTTACCAAGAAGGCCAATGAAGTGCGTAAAGTAAAGAAATATGAGCAGAGCTTCATCACTGACCCTGTGGTCCTGAGCTCTAAAGATCGAGTCAGAGATGTGTTTGAAGCCAGGGCAAGGCATGGCTTCTGTGGAATCCCAATCACAGACAATGACAAGATGGGCAGCCGCCTGGTGGGCATCATCTCCTTTCGTGACATCGACTTTCTTAAGGAGGAGGAACATGACTGTTTTCTGGGCGAGACCATGACTAGGAGGGAGGATCTAGTAGTGGCTCCTGCAGGAGTCACACTAAAGAAAGCCAATGAAATCTTGCAGCGGAGCAAGAAAGGGAAGCTCCCCATTGTGAATGAGGATGACGAGCTAGTAGCCACCATTGCCCGAACAGACCTGAAGAAGAATCGGGACTACCCCCCTGGCATCCAAGGACACCAAGAAGCAGCTTCTGTGTGGGGCAGCCACCGGCACCCGTGAGAACGACAAGTATCGGCTTGACTTGCTGGCCCAGGCTGGTGTCGATGTGGTTGTGCTGGATTCTTCTCAAGGAAACTCCATTTTCCAAGTTAACATGATCAAGCACATCAAGGAGAAATACAACCACTCACAGGTTATCGGTGGCAATGTGGTGACAGCTGCACAGGCGAAAAAATCTCATTGATGCTAGAGACACCTGACACTTACTAGCTGCATGACCTTGGGCATTTAACCCTCACTGCCCTGCTAAATAAACAAATAAAAAAAATGAATGAATGAATAAATAAATAAATAACAATATACACCCAAATATCATAGTAGCTACATGGGCCCCATAGAAAGAGGACTGGTCCTAGAGTCAGGAAGACCTGAGTTCAAATGGAGCCTCCAAGGGGCAGCTAGGTGGCGCAGTGGATAGAGTACCGGCCCTGGATTCAGGAGTACCTGAGTTCAAATCCGACCTCAGACACTTAACACTTACTAGCTCTGTGACCCTGGGCAAGTCGCTTAACCCCAATTGCCCAGCAAAAACAAAAACAAAAACAAAAACAAAAACAAAAACAAAAACAAATGGAGCCTCCAGTACTTACTAGCTGTGTGACCTTGGCTAAATCATTTAACCTTGTGTTATGGAGGAAAATGGGGTACCGGTTTGGGGTAAGAGTTGGGGTTCTTAGGAATTCCTCTTTAAAGAATGACACCTTCTTGCACACAAAAGCAGTTAGAATAAGATGGTAGTTTATTTAGGGGCAAGGGAAGGGAAGGAGGGAGGGGAAGGGAAACCATGGAAGAAAACCTTGGACTTCTCATGGGGAGAGAGGTATGGAACAAAGCACGTGGCTCTGAGGTACCTATCTCCTCGAGCAGGAGGCTGGTAGGTACTTTTATAGGAGACTGATGGGAGCGACCATCTGCCTGTGGAAAGTTCCTTTAGTGAGGGAGGACCATCCCCCACTGGTGGTGGCTAGAGGAGGTGGGTGAGGGGTAGCTGCCGATCTCTCAAGCCATCTCCTCAGAACACAAAAGAAGCAGCCACACCTAATCTTATCTCCCATGGGGTAAGGGAGACCAGAATGAAAGGTGGAGGTCCTGAAGCTAGCTCAGGTCTCATCTGGTTCCACTTATCTCTCTCCACGTATCTGTCCTCTGGTTTAGTTTCTCAAGGACAAGATTCCTTGATGTGCCCCCCAAAACTTCTGGGTTACTTTGGGCCCACAACACTTGTTTGCCTCAGTTTCCTCTTCTGCAAATTGAGGATCATAATAACCCATACCTCCCAGGGCTGTTGTGAGGATCAAATGAGATATTTGTAAAGAACTTAGACAGTGTCTGGCACATAGCAAGTGTTATATAAACGTTAGCTATTGTTCTTGTTCTTGTCGATGTTATTAGCTTGTGATCCTGAGTAAGTCACTTAACCTCTGTCTGCCACAAGTTGCTCATCTGTAAAATAGGGGGAAAATGTCAGCTACCTCCTGGGGTTGTTGTGAGGAGATATATCATGTTATGGGCCCATAGCACCCCAGAAGTTCTCTGGGGCACATCAAAGAATCTTCTCCATGAGAAACTAAACCAGAGGACAGACACGTCTAGAGAGATAAGTGGAACCAGATCAGACTGAGCTAGCCCTGAGACCCCCACCCTTCATTCTAGTCTCCCTCAACCCTGGGGCAATAAGATTAGGTGTGGCTGCTTCCTTTGTGTCCTGAGGAGATGGTTTTAGAGATCTGCAGCCACCCCTCACCCAATTCCTCCAGCCACCACCAGTGGGGGATGGTCCTCCCTCACTAAAGGAACTTTCCACAGTCAGATGGTCACCCCCATCAGTCCTCTATAAAAGTACCTGCCTGTCCCCTGCTCGAGGAGATTGGTATCTCAGAGCCACTCTCTCTGTGCCATGCCTTTCTCCCCATGAGAAGTCCAAGGACTTCTTTTATAGTTTCCCTTCCCTTCCCTTGCCCCTAAATAAACTACCATCTTACTCTAATTGCTTTTGTGTGCAAGAGGGTGTAATTCTTTAAAGAGGAATTCCTAAGGACCACAAACCCCTAACCCCTTTCACAAACCCCTAACCCCTATCCCAAACCCCGTACCCCATTTCCCCCATGACACTTTTCCAGCACTTCATCCACTGTACCACCTAGCTGCCCCTAGAGGTCAAACTATTTAGCCCTGGCACAACCTGGCACTACAATTTTATAACGTATTACTCTTCTCCATGTACACTATAGGCCAGCCCAAATGGACAACTTGCTACCTCTGGGATGAACCCTCCACATGTATACTTTTGTTCTCACCGTTCCCTTTACCCCAAAAATCTTCCCTCTCCCTCTTTCTCTGTTGAATTCCTCTCAGTCCTAGAAAGCCCATCTGCCCTCTGCCTATTACTAGGACAAGTCATTCCCTAGACAGATAGCTGGTCTGGAGCCTCCTCCTTTTCCTCGATTTCCCATTAGAACCTGAATGTCCTTTCTTGTTGTGAGTCTTATGTGTCTCCGAAGACAGGATAAGATTACTCCCTCATCTTTCATTTTGAGATATTCACCAGGGAGAGACCACATGGGCCAGAGGAATCATTTGGCGGTAAATAAAGAAGTCCGATTCAATTCTTTCTCCCAGGAAAAGGAAAAGACCTTAGAGGCATAGTTAACCAAGCCATTTAGGTTTTTCTCTCAGTGGACCTGATTGTCTACTAAAGTCTTCTTCCGACATTTCAATGTAATACAGAAGCACAAAGGGTTATTGTTGTTTCGTTGTTGTTGTTGTTGTTGTTGTTGTTTTTAAGTACCAAGATAAAAAATTGTGCAAAATAGAGTCGCTGTTTGGTACAGTGAAATAATATTGGATTTAGACTTGAGTTCAAATTTCAACTTTGCCCTGGGGCAAACTTGGACACATCAAAAACACTTGGCACCTGTTTCCTAATATGTTAAATGATTAGCAGGGTTTCAATCGATGAACTCTAATGTCCCCCAACCATATCCCAGGCAAGGGATGTTCAGAGCTCTATTGTCTGGTAGAAAATACAGCAACTTCATTGCTAGCGGGGAAGTAGGACAAAGATTGCCAGGCACACCCAGTCCTTTCTAGTCTTGAAAGGAAGCTTGGACTGCATGAACCCCTAAGGAACAGGAGAAAGATTGGGGGGGCGGGGGGGGGGGTCAGAGTAGATTCAGTGCAGAGTGGCAATTCAGGCAGAAATAAAAGAGTTTGAAAAACCACTAATGCTTATGGGTTGCTCTGGCTACCAGGGTCTTAATCACAACAGAGCCAAAATAGCATTAGGGGCTGTGAGTTAATAAAGTCAATGGATTAATGTTTTTTTATGGGCAATCGGGGTTAAGTGACTTGCCCAGGGTCACACAGCTAGTAAGTGTCAAGTGTCTGAGGCTGGATTTGAACCTGATCAGGTACTCCTGAATCCAGGGCCAGTGCTTTATCCACTACACCACCTAGCTGCCCCACAATGGATTAATTTCTATATAATCAGTATAATGGCGGAAACTCAACAGAAGGCCAGAAGGTGGCAGCAGAGGAACTGTAAATCATAGCCCTGGGGTAGCCCAGTGACTTGGGTGCTTTTAAACTGGCTGTCTCCACCACCTATGCCTCTTGGTTAGCCCGACTTCCTTCAAGACCCAGCTCAGGTCTCAGCAAGAGGCATGTCACAATCCCCCCAGTTGATAATCCCTTCTCTCAAAGTACCTTCTATCTGCCCTGAGTATTTTGTGTGTATCTAATTAATTGCAAATTGTGCTCCCCATTAGAAAGTACACTCCTGGGGCAGTTAGGTGGCACAGTGAATAAAGCACTGGCCCTAGATTCAGGAGGATCTGAGTTCAAACCCGGCCTCAGACACTTGACACTTACTAGCTGTGTGACCATGGGCAAGTCACTTAATCCTCATTGCCCCCGCAAAAAAAAAAAAAAAAAAAAAAAAAGTACACTCCTTGAGGGCAGGTTCTGTTTTTTACCCACCTTTCCTTCCTACACCTGCCTCCCCCCCTCCCAAACCCCTGCAGTTCCTAGGACACATAATAGGTGCTTAATAAATGTTTGTTGACTCATTGGGTGTACAGGTTTAGTTGTCGATCCGTTGTTTTTCACTCATATCCAACTCATAACCCCATTGGGGGTTTTATCAGCAAAGATACCGGAGTGCTTTGCCATTTCCTTCTCCAGCTCATTTTAAAGATAAGGAAACTGAAGCAAACAGGGCTAAGTGACCTGCCAAGGGTCACACAGCTAGTGCGTGTCTGGGGCTGAATTTGAACTCGGGAACATGCCTGCAGGCCCAGTGCTCTATCTATTGTGCCACCTAGCTGCCCAGGTGTAGAGTGGTAAGCACTTAATAAATACTTGTCAACTGGCTGATTCTGCTAGGGAGATATGTTCTCTGGCCATACATGATCTCCATGTATGCCTTCTTCCCTAAGAGATCCCTGTGTAAGTGCCCTATCCTGTCAAGTCTGAAGCTATACCTGTTCTCTGCACATATTCTCTCTCCTGCCAGTGGAGTGGTCTTCTATAGGAGAATACATAAGTCTCCTGAACCCATGGAAGGTGAGAGGCTTTTATTATCATTTATTTTGCTGAGGTAGGTTTTGGGAGTTCCTGGGTACTGCACTTTGAAATCATCCATGGATCACAGACTGTCAGGAGCTAAAAGGGACTTAACAGGCATTCTAACCCAACTCATACCTGAACAAGAATCCCTTGCAATTCCGCATGCATGATCAATTAAGATTTTTTGGTTCTACACATCACCCTGTTGACCCATAAAAACCCTGGGATCATTTTCTGATGAACTGCTAACTTATTTGCAGACCATAAAAACCCCACTTTTCATCCCCCTATTGGAGACACTTATTCCCTTGGTGCTCTCCCTGTGGTCAGCACAGTATTTCAATAAAACTTGGGAAACTGAGTCACTGAGTCTTGTAATTCCTTGGGATGCTTCACGATCGATTTGATCAATTAAATCCATCCCACATCACATTCATAGTACCATTTTTTGTTTTTGTTTTTGCAGGGCAATGAGGGTTAAGTGACTTGCCCAGGGTCACATAGCTAGTTAAGTGTCAAGTGTCTGAGGCCGGATTTGAACTCAGGAACTCCTGAATCCAGGGCCGGTGTTTTATCCACTGCGCCACCTAGCCACCCCCCATAGTACCATTTTTAATGTAAATATTATTGTATATTAGTCATGAGTCATATGTCCCTAAAACTTCATAAAACTTCTTTCCCTTTATCCTCTGCAATAAATGTTAACATATAAACTAAAAGGATCTTCATGGTTGTGGGAAAATATGCCCCCCCCCCAAAAAAAAAGAAAAGCTGATTGAATTTGTCCGGAGAACAATTAATGTCTGGGAGGTGAATTTCAGCTGGGGGCAGGGTGCTTACCAATGGCTCTTTTGACTATACTGCATTTCAGTTGGCTAGTGTTTGGCAACAGTGTCTTGGTCCTCCCTCACTAAAGGAACTTTTCACAGGCAGATGGTCCACCCCCATCAGTCTTCTATAAAAGTACCTTCCAGTCTCCTGTTCGAGGAGATTGGTACCTCTGAGCCATGTGCTTTGTGCCGATCTCCCCATGAGAAGTCCAAGGATTTCTTTCATGGTTTCCCTCCCCGCACCCTTCCCTTCCCTTGGCCCTAAATAAACTACCACCTTATTCTAACTACTTTTGTGTGCAAGAGGGTGTAATTCTTTTGTGTGTGTGTGTGAGGCAATTGGGGTTAAGTGACTTGCCCAGGGTCACACAGCTAGTAAGTGTCAAGTTTCTGAGGTTGGACTTGAACTCAGGTCCTCCCGAATCCAGGGCCGATGCTCTATCCACTGCGCCACCTAGCTGCCCCAAGAGGGTATAATTCTTTAAAGAGGAATTCCCAAGAACCCCAACCCCTATCCTAACCCGTACCCCATTTCCCCCATTACATGCTCATCATGAAATCTGCAGAGAGATGACAAAGCATTCCATGAAATTATGCTCTTTGGAGAACAAAATGAAGCCAGTGCTATAAACTCTTTTATTTATGTCTTAAAGAAAGAACCTGTAGACCATCCTCCCATTTAGCTGCAACTGCTTTCAGTCTTATGGTTTCATTCACTGTGGAAAATATAGATATAACATAGGTTTATATATTACATTAATACAATACATTAATATATTTATCATATTGTGAGATTTAAAATTGGATATTAGATCATAAATCTCCCCTACTTAACCCTTCCCTTAATTCATCTCCCAGACTAGTAAATGGAAGAAGCTTCTGGTTTTCTAGATAGAGCCTTTATTGTATATAAGGTGTTGTTGATTAGAAGGATAGGAAAACAGAAATACAGTACAAATCGTCTTAAATCTAGGCTGTCTATATTCCTTATAAAAACTCACCAAACCGATTTAGGCCACCTTTGGAGTGAGTCAGACCGTCTGTGCCGCGCCGCCCGGAGTCCCGCCAAGCCGGCCAAAAAAAAAGGCTCCTCCCGTTCTCTCCACCCCGGAAGTCAAAAAAAAACCCGGCAGGCAGTCTGACATGCGCAGCAGGCGCACTGCACCCGGCAGGCAGTCTGACATGCGCAGCAGGCGGACTGCACCCGGCAGGCAGTCCGACATGCGCAGCAGGCAGACCGCTCATCTCCTCCCCAAAAGGGTGGTCCCTGAAAAACTGGCGTCTTTCACTTATCCTAACCGACTGTTAAAAACTTTCATATTTTACCACAATATGTGTATATATTACATAAAATATATGTGTATATATACTGTGTTTTTAAACTTAATTTGCTATTGGTGTAGATATCAGTTTTGGTGGTGAGTATATATTAATTAATATGCTACCAGTAAAGGATTGACCATGAATCCTAACTTCTCATGGTCTCAGGTCACATAGTAGAGAAAGCAAGGAGAGAACTTCAGCATGTAAGTTAGCAGGAGCAGGAGAAAAGCCCCAGAATACCCATGCTGTCTCCCAGAGAGACAGCACATGGTTTCAAGGAGACACAAGAGAACTCACAAGACCTACACTGCCCTAAAAGAGAGAGCCAAGAAAACTCCTGGTGTCTTCCCAGGGTTTTTATCCTCTTTTCATAGAGGGTCATTATACATTGATCAAAGCTAATTGGTTAGCATCATTCAGTTCCATTGGTTGACATGATTTGAAGGTAGTCTGCATTAAAATGAACTCCACAGATGTCAGGGAAAGTATGCAAAAGACCCTCACTCAAGTTGCTTAAGGCAAAGTCCATTAATCTAGGTGTGGTTTGATCCCATCAGTCCTTCACTGAGCTAGACAAAAGTATCTATCTCTATTTCTTTTGTTCCCTTGGGTTTGTCCCAGATCTAAGAGAACTGGACTTTCTGGAGTGGGGGTTGGGAGGAGAGAAAGGACTAAGAAACTGACCTCTGGGTCCCCCCAAGAAAGCCATTATTAAAAATTATTTTCTCACAATAAACATACATATATACATATACACATACATATACATATATGCATGTATACAATACACATATACATGCACTTACACACATATTACACACTTTACACACATACATACATATACACACACACATACATATACAGGTTGCTGGACAAGGCTCTCATACTGAGTATAGTGAAAATGTAAATTTGTGTTTATAGTCAGTCTAGAAACTTAGTGGTTTTTAGAATCCTCTGCCCTCTTTTCTATTACTTTGGCACCATCCATGCTCAGGACTGGGGACCTTTTGCCTTTCTTCATTTTATGTTTTATCATGATCAAACAATTGAACACCTCCTGGCCAATGAACCTGTGATGACCTTTTCTGTACTGGGAGATAAGCTGGTGCCACACTATCAGTCCCTGGGACGATCCTCAAACTGTCATGGGAGGATTATGGGCCCCAGTCACCCCAACAATTCTCTGGGGGGGTTCAAGGAACTTTTTCCTTGAAACCTCAGGGGTTTTTCCCTTGAAATCAAGTAGGCCTCTCCTTGAACACAATCAAGGACACACACACACACACACACACACACACACACACACACACACACACACACACCCCTAATGGAGATAATCGGCACAGATCGAACTGAGCATGCTCCAGGACCATCACCCTACATTCCAGTCATCCTAAGCATCTGGATGAGGTAATCCAGGAGAAGACCACCTGGAACCGCCCATCAGCAGACTGCTTAGACCCATCAGGACAAGGTTGTCACCCACCACCAGATCTCTCACGAGGGATTCTTCCTACCCCAGAGCAACGAGGGAAGACCACCAGCCCCTCACCCAATAAGAGACTCTTGCCCACCCCATCTAAACCCTATAAAATGGCACCCCACAAGTTAGCCGGGGAGGAAAGCGTTTTGTTCTGGCAAAACCTTTCTCCCGGCCAGTTTCTCTTGTACCCCAATAAACCTGTTCTCTTATTCCTGATTAGGTCTTGTGCGAGAGTGTAATTCTTTACAGAGGAATCCTAAGGACCCATGTGCTTTCTCCTATCGGTTTCTCCCCCATTTCAAAACCCTTCCCAGAATGACAGAACTAGCCAAAACCTGGGTTCCACTGGCATAGCTCCCAAGAACCCAAGATCACCTCCAAGTCTCAGTTCAGTGAACACTGACTAAGTATCTGTTATGGGCAAGACATTGTATTAGCATTGGGAATATAAAGTCAAAAGCACAAAAAGCATGCCCTGTCTTTATGAAGCTTCCATTCCCCTGAAGGATACCAAAAGTACAGAGGTAAGTAAATTCAAGATAAATTGAGGAGGGAAAGGGTACTAACAACCAGTGAGCTCTGAAAATGTTCTGCAAAGGAAATTTGGTGGTAACCTTGGAGAAAACAGCTTCAATCTAATTGTGGGGTCAAAAGCCACCTTTAATACAAGATGAGAAAGTGGAGGCAATGAGTAAAGTTTGATCCCTTCTAGTTAGGCTCTGAAAGTGTTTTGGAGGGACTTGTAAAATAAAAAGAGAATTTATTAGGAATATATGGCCATTTTTATTCTACAAGATTCATGATGAGCCTCCAATTCTTTGGGTGAGCTGGCCCCCAATCCAGGTTGCAAACCATTTCAGGTGCTGAAACCTGGGAGAAGTCATCAGACAGGTAAAAAGGGGGCTGTTCATTTAGTTCTTGGATTCCCCAGGTGGGGTATGCACTGTGTTTCCTCTGTCAGGAGCCTCAGTTGCATTGGGCAGGCCCCCAAGGTCTGAGGTTGGAATAGCCAGGCTACTTACAGATTCTCGTTTCTCTACAGTTGGGAGACATCCCAGTTTAGAGACATACTCCCTGGGTTTTTGTCCACACCCACTTGGACGCAAGTGTGCTCATCTTTCCCAGTGCAGTCTAGCCCAACCCACCATGAAGGGACAAGGAGAGAGCAGGTGTATTCTTTTGCTTGACTGATTCCTGGTGTCTCATGGATTCCTTATCTTCCAACTGTCCAATTTTAATTTTTAAAGCATTGTTTTCTTCAGTAAGATTATGCACCTTTTTTTCCATTTGGCCAAGTGAATTTTTTAAGGCACTGTTTTCTTCAATGAGATTATGCACCTTTTTTTCCATTTGGCCAGATGAATTTTTTAAGGCATTGTTTTCTTCAATGAGATTATGCACCTTTTTTCCATTTGGCCAACTGAATTTTTTAAGGCATTGTTTTCTTCAGTGAAATTATGCACTTTTTTTTCCATTTGGCCAGTCAATCTTTGTGCTTCCTTTTCCAAGCTGCTGATTCTTTTTTCATAGTTTTCTTGTTTTGCTTTCATTTCTCTCCCCATTTTTTCTTCTACCTCTCTCAGTTGATTTTTAAAATCCTTTTTGAGCTCCTCCAGGAAGGCTTTTTGTTCCTGAGACCAATTCACCTTCCCTCGTGAGGCTTCACATGTAGGCAATTTGAGGGTATTGTCCTCATCTGAGTTTGCGTTGGCTTCTTCCCTATTGATACAGGAGCTCTCAATGGAGAGGGCTCTTTTTTGCTTCTTACTCATTATTGCAGCTTATTTATTTATTTTTTAAGTTGAGGTCTGCTCTTGGGGCACCAGAGTCCCTGTTTTGGGCTTCTTGTGCAGGGGTATAGGTGCTGTGTGACCGGTTTTTTACTCTGAGGCCTTTATGGTATGTGGAGATCCCCTGCCCTGCACTTCCTGTCTGGGTGCCCTCGGCCAGCCAGGCTCCCGCTCCTGGCGTCCGTTCCCGCCCCTGGCATCCGTTCCCACCCCTGGCATCCGTTCCCACCCCTGGCATCCGTTCCCGCCTGACCCGTTCCTCGCCCTCCCGGCCGGTGCAGGTAGGTTTTTCCACTGTCCTTCCTGGCCACCAGATTTTTGAACCAGGTTCCAGGGGCCTCGGTTGTTCGGCTGTGGCCCGCAGCTCCTGCTGACTTGCCCTGACCCCCTCGGCGCTGGGTTGCTGCCCTGCGCTGGGCCTCCCTTTTGCCTGAGTCAGACCGACCTTTTCCTGAAGTCTTCTAAATTATCTCTGGTTGGAGGACTATGTCTCTCTGTCCTTTTGCAGCTTCTGTAGTTTCAGAATCCGTCCAGAGGCTTGATTTAATGTTCTTTTTGAGAGAACAGAAGGAGAGCTCAGGCAGTTTGCTGCTTCCTCTCCGCCATCTAGAGCAGGTGTATTCTTTTTTTTTTTTTTTGCCTTTTTAAAAAATATTTAATATTTCCAGTGCACAGCATAGTACCTGTCACATAGAAGATTCTTTTTTTTTTTAATGTATGAGGGATTTTATTTTTTCCATTACATGTAAAGATAGTTCTCAACTTTTGTTTATACATGCTTTACAATTTCAGATTTTTCTCCCTCCCACCCCTCCCTCCCCCCTCCCCTAGACAGCAGGTAATCTGATATAGGTTATATCTATATATCTCTATACATATACATATAGATATATATATACACACACACACACACATATATATACACATAATAACATTAATCCTATTTCTGCATTAATCCTGTTACAAGAGAAAGAATCAGAGCAGTGATGCAAAACCTCAAAATAGAAAGAAAAAAAAACCCAACAGCACCCAAAACAAAAGAAATAAAAGGTTCAATCAGCATCTATACTCCACAGTTCTTTCTTTCTTTTTTTTTTCTTGGATTTGGAGATCCTCTTCTATCATGAGTTCCCTGGAACTCTTCTGTACCATTGCATTGGTGAGAAGAATCTAGTCCATCACAGTAGGTCAACACTCAATGTTGATGATACTGTGTACAATGTTCTTCTGGTTCTGCTCATCTCACTCATCATCAGCTCACGTAAGACCCTCCAGGTTTCTCTGAACTCTTCCTGTAGAGCAGGTGTATTCTTAAAAATGGGGGGGGGGGTTGCGGGGAAACTGGATTTAGGCAAAAAGAAACAAATGATTTTTTATTATAACACCAAATGGCTGTTATTTTCAGGAGAGAGGAGAATGAAGGTAAATAGGCTTCCTGATTAGCCCCTACCACATCCCAGAGTGGACTAGACAGGAAGAAGTAACATCTCACAGTTGGTTTCCTTGTATGTCCTATGTGTATTTAAGTGTCTGTCAAACGTAATTGTGTACAATCTATGGGAAATTTTTGGTTCTGACTGATAAAGCTGATTCTAAACCCTGTCACCTTCCCAAGCTGTGGCCAGGCTCTGAAGGTGAACTACTCAGAGTTTGAATTTGGCATTTAGAATGTCAATTCTCTGCTATGCATTCATAGTCTTAGATGAACATTTTAAAAGTTGGGTTAAAAAAACAACCACCAAAAAACACTGTCCCTGGGGCAGCTAGGTGGCACAGTGGATAAAGCACCGGCCCTGGATTCAGGAGGACCTGAGTTCAAATCCGGCCTCAGACACTTGACGCTTACTAGCTGTGTGACCCTGGACAAGTCACTTAACCCCCATAGCCCCACAAAAACAAAAACAACAAAAAAAAACACTGCCCCTTTTGAAATCGTTTGTAGTAGAATAGTTTAAAATCAGGAATTATTTGTAATGTGTAAAAGTTGCAAAGAAAAAGATCCCCCCCCCCCGAAAAAAAAAACTCTAACCATTGA
Organism: Dromiciops gliroides; assembly: GCF_019393635.1. NCBI lineage: Eukaryota > Metazoa > Chordata > Mammalia > Microbiotheria > Microbiotheriidae > Dromiciops > Dromiciops gliroides. The sequence goes on from NC_057863.1 coordinate 351,278,996, forward strand.
ACCACACCGCCCTAAGGGCAGCTTTTATTTAACTCTGGTAAATGGGCAGCAAAAACCTTGACAAAAAAGTCACTGGGGGAAAAAATTGGCTAACTTGTTGTTATCTGATAAGTTTCTAAGTTATGGATGGAAGTCTCAGCTCTTTTTTTTTTTTTTTTTGTATGAGGTATTTTATTTTTTCCATTACATGTAAAGATAGTTCTCAACTTTTGTTTATACATGCTTTATAATTTCAGATTTTTCTCCCTCCCACCCCTCCTTCCCCCCTCCCCTAGACAGCAGGCAATCTGATATAGGTTATATCTATATATCTCTATACATATACATATAGATATATATATATACACACACACACACATATATATACACATAATAACATTAATCCTATTTCTGCATTAATCCTGTTACAAGAGAAAGAATCAGAGCAGTGATGCAAAACCTCAAAATAGAAAGAAAAAAAACCCCAACAGCACCCAAAACAAAAGAAATAATATGGTTCAATCAGCATCTATACTCCACAGTTCTTTCTTTCTTTTTTTTTCTTGGATTTGGAGATCCTCTTCTATCATGAGTTCCCTGGAACTCTTCTGTACCATTGCATTGGTGAGAAGAATCTAGTCCATCACAGTAGGTCAACACTCAATGTTGATGATACTGTGTACAATGTTCTTCTGGTTCTGCTCATCTCACTCATCATCAGCTCACGTAAGACCCTCCAGGTTTCTCTGAACTCTTCCTGCTCATCATTTCTTACAGCACAATAGTATTCCATTGTATTCATATACCACAACTTGTCCAGCCATTCCCCAATTGATGGGCACCCCCTCAACTTCCAATTCCTTGCTACCACGTAAAGAGCAGCTATAAATATTTTTGTACATGTGGGTCTCTTTTAAAGAAATTTTAAACAAAGCTGGGAAACTCACCATGTTATGGATAATAGTATTTTTGTTTTTCTTTTAAAGTACTAAAAGTATTAGGCTTTAGAAAGTTAAAACGTACCATTTATTATCTCATAAGACATAATGATTGATTTTCTGTGTAAAGTATAGAGTAAAGCACATGCAACTAAACTAAGAACCCCTGGTTGGTAATTGTATGGGACGATTTCCTCAGTTTACCTAAATAAATCGAGGATACCACCGAGTCAAGCAGAGACAAATTTATTTCATTCTCATGAGAAAGGGCAACCCCATTCAAGGAATAAGGAATTCGCTGATGAGCTCAGGAGTTGGGTTTTTATAGAAGTTTGAGGGGGGAAGTCCCCTCCTGTACTAGATGGGCTCAAAATCTAACATCCTATCCTGTCCCACCTGGTACTCATGTTAAGCTCGTGATCAGGGTGTGGAGGCATGCTCAGACAGGTCTGAGAGCTGGGGGAAGGGGAGGAGGAAAGGGCAGGTGGCTACGAAACTACTCCACCCGTGTAAGGAGGGGGCAGGTGGTGGTCTCACCCATGTGAGGGGAAGGGTGGTACCAGAAACTAGGGGCTTTGGAATGCAAGAAAGGAGGGGTGGTACCAGTGTAGGTTTGCACTGACAGGAGACAGCAAGGAGAAAGGGGTTGGGGTACACCATGTTCAGTAAAGCAAAGTGTAACGATTGGAATGACGCCACCTGCTGGAGACTTACTGTAGAAGAGTTCCGCCCATGAAGCGAAGGTCTTTGAGGGCAAGACCAGGAGTCCTTTCTTTGGCATCAGGAAGTGACTCGGGCTAGTGGGAGGAGGAAGGAAGAGACTGGCGCTCGATCTCACGCTCTTTCCTTTGGACTCTGGTGGAGAGTAGAGCTAGAAATGTGCTCTCCCTTTAATAGATAGGAATCTAGGCCTTTGTCTCTCTTTACCAAATTCTTATTCTCCTTAATAAATGCTTAAAAGTCCAACTCTTGCTAAAGCTTATAATTTCTTGGCGACCACTCTTCAGATATTTTAGACAGTTTAGCTAGAATTTTAGCCCTTAACAAAAGTATGTGTTTCTCAGGGAGATTGCTACAAGACCCTGTTTGGCCACAGAACAAGGTTGCGGTGTGTTCTAGCAACGGGATGGAATATGGACAGAATAGTCTAGCAATAACAGGGACTGGGGGCTGGGTACTTCCAGAACTCAGCCTCAGAGTCTGAACGGACTCAAGTCCACTATATCCCATTCAGTAATTAATTTGTTTTGTTTCAAGTTATATTGTTTTAAGGTACTATGTTTCTAAGTTTTCTTATAGTGTATAACTTGGTTACTGTTAAAAAGGGAATGAATGCGTTAGGAAGTCATTGGTCTGCTTACCATGTGTTCTGAAGTACTATTATATTGTTAACTAAGCTATTTGGAGTTACATAGTTGTTTGTTTTGTTTTGTTTTTTCAGAGAGAGAGAGAGTCTTTCCTGTCTCTTTTTCTCCCTCCTTCCCTCCCTGATGCTGATTGCAGCAGTATGGGGGGCTTGGGGGGGGGGACGGTGAGAGAGAATAAGCCCAGAGAATTTTATATGATTGGGTAAAAGCAAGTAGAAAGAAAGTTGTACTCTGCGCTGATGGTGGAAACAGTTTGGAAATTTTTGAGGAAAAAAAAAAGCATACTGTCACTTTAAGTGCTTACCTTGCAATTAAAGGGTCTGTGAAGAACCAAAAAGTAATTGAGTTTGATTGGAACATCTAGTTGGGTATTTACAGTCTTGCAAACTAAAGTACTGGTCAACTTTAAAGTAACTTTTAAATTGGTGTATGTGTGTTAAAATTAGAAACAACTGTAAATTAGGGGACTCCTACCTGTTTTTGTTGAGTATGTTAATTGTTTTGTTTTCTCTCTAAGACAAAGAGGAAAGCACTGGAAGAATTTTGGAACTAAGGGTAAATTGTTATTATTAAGTTGGTAAATTGTTGTATGGGAAAAGATAGGAGAAAAAGATCTTTTAAAGTCCCCTTCATTTGTAAACTTGCCTGAAAAGAGCTTGTCATGGGTTGTGAAATTCCTAGACAAGGAATGGTCTTACTGAGAATTTATAAGGTTGCTTATTATGTGGAAGTAATTTCTAATGGTTGATCTTTACACCAGGATAAGTTTAAACTTGAGAAGAAGGAAAAGAAAAACCAAGTGAAATATGTTATATAAAACCTCTTACATGTGTGTCTCCTGGTAAACATTTTTGCTCATTGCAATTCCATGAGAATAGAAATGTACTATTTAAGATAAAATATCTTGGTACTGTAATTTATATTGTTTTGAGATTTGAATTCAAGTATAGTTGTCTGGATCATCAAGTCAGTAATACACCACTCCAGAGAATGCCACTTTACTCAGAGGCAAAATGCTGCTACAGGTGGAGGGATCTAGGAAAAAGCAAAGAGGACAATCTTAGTCTTGCCTAAGGTAAGATCCTTCTGGCTCAAGTTTTCCCCAGTTCCTGCTGAATAGGAAATGTTTCCCACCTCACTATTTCTGAATCTATCTGGTTACTGGTTGTTGCTTGTGACTCTTACCTGAAATCAAACAGAGCTAAGGATGTTTTATCCTGGCTGTTAAAATCATGTCCCTGGCTTTTTCTTTTACAGCAGATTTCTATAATCAGAGCAAGTAGTCAGAAGATATGAGCACAATGGAAGTATGTAAGATCTTACTGTTTTCAGTCTAAATGTGTGGTCATTTGATATGCCAAACAATTAGGTATATTAATACTCAGGTTTGCCATCTGCCTAATGCTCACATGGCATTGTCACAAGGCTTAATTAACTGGGTAGCTGAAATTCCTCCCCAATGTAAACACATTTTGATGAGAAGGGGGATTGGGAGTAGGAGGATTTATTTAAGCTAAAGATAGTTATGCATTTTGTGTTTTCCATTTGGAAAGAAAGAGGACTATTGGCTTCAAAGAATTCTCCTATGGAGCATGGAGATTATAGGCCTACTTGAGGCTGTAAACCTGCCTAGTCATGTCTCTGTTACGCACTGCTGAGGGCACCAAGCTATCAACTCCTCCATAGCACAAAGAAATCACAAGGCAGGCTTAGCTGCTAAACTGACTGCCAGGTCCATTCACCCATCCACCCTAGCCCTGGCCCCTTCCACCCTACCGTGCCCCAAGGTATCTCCCCTTCCTATACCGAGGAAGAGACTAAACAGCCTAAAATTCATGATTTTATTCCTGAGGATACAGGATGGTGGCATTCTCCTTCTGATTTGCTGCTTCTCCCCAGGAATATGACTTGGAAATTTGCAATGGGCCTCCACAATTCCACTCACCTGGGCAGGGAAGCTCTAACCACTTTAGTGAAGTCTCTCTCTATGGGCAAGGGCATCTCCAAGACCATCCAGGATGTCTGTCTGCTGTTCCTGTGTTCTCTACACCCAAACTAATACCACCAGGGCCCTCAAACTTCCCCCTCTCCTTAAGCCAACCCAGAGACAAGGGGAACTATCCAGTCAAGATTGGCAGATAGATTTTACTCACCTACCACCTTGCAAAAAGTATAGGGTTCTCTTAGTAACCTCAACACCCAGCCCAGCCAGGGGACCTAGTGTTTCTGAAAACTTGGAAAACTGAGAGATAGAACCAACTAGTGTGCCTCGATGGAGGGTCCCCATTGAGTCATGCTATCAACACCCACAGCTATAAAGCTTAAGGGGCAGAATACCTGGACTCATGTTTCTTGCATTCAACCCTTTGTCCCCTCAGATAAACAATGGGGAAAAGAAGGACATATATCCCTGTGAACTGGTGGAGGATCTCAAAGTTTCTCTACTGCTGACAGACACCCTGGAATGAGTATTCCTTCTCTCTTCTTTGCACCCTCATTTGTTTACTTTTGACCCTTCTGCTGTTTGAGCCTATTGTTCCCACACTGACTACTGCCAAGGGGCCTGAACCATCCCACCTATGGCCACTCCCCTCACCATTCTCTGGGCTCTCCCATTACTTTTTTTTTGGCTGGGCAATGAGGGTTAAGTGACTTGCCCAGGGTCACACAGCTAGTAAGTGTCAAATCTCTGAGGTCGGATTTGAACTCAGGTCCTCCTGAATCCAGGGCCGGTGCTTTATCCACTGTGCCACCTAGCTGCCCCTCTCCCATTACTTTTGAATTAGGCACTCTCTGCTCCCTGGAGTATTAATGCCCTGTTTCAATTAGGAGACACAGTGGCTAAAGCAGACCCTTTGGACTGCTGGGTATGTAAGAGATGCCCACAGAGCAGAAGAGAACTCTCAGCCCCTAGCTCATGGCCTTAATCCCTCCAGGCCATAGCCTATACCTGTACTTTCAGGGAAAGACCCTATCTCAGGCAGGCATCAGACCTGGCATGCTTGTCTCCTGCTACAATTCTTCGGAATGGGAGGGCTAATGTTATGTTATGGTGGAAAATGGGGTATGGGGTTTGGGTTAGGGGTTGGGGTTCTCAGGAATTCCTCTTTAAAGAAAAACCATGAAAGAAATCCTTGGACTTCTCACGGGGAGATAGGTATGGAACAAAGCACGTGGCTCTGAGGTACCAATCTCCTCGAGCAGGAGGCTGGTAGGTACTTTTACCGATGGGGGTGGGGGGTGGTGTGTGACCATTTGACTTTGGAAAGTTCCTTTAGTGAGGGAAGACCATCCCCCACTGGTGGTGACTAGAGGAATTGGGTAAGGGGTGGCTATGGATCTCTCAAGCCATCTCTCTCTTCTGGACACAAAGGCTGCAGCCACACCCAAACTTATCTCCCCAGGGGTAAGGGAGATCAGAATGAAGGGTGGAGGTCTCAAAGCTAGCTCGGCCCAATGTGGTCCCGCTTATCTCTCAAGGCGTATCTGTCCTCTGGTTTAGTTTCTCAAGGACAAGATTCCTTGATGTGCCCCAGAGAACTTCTGGGGTACTTTGGGCCCACAACAGTTACTTGATTGTTAAGGTCAACCAAGCAACCTTATCTGGTCCTCCAGGATATAGGTGTATTTGTGGTCATTATATGACACCCCTGGCATCCTGGGCAAATACACCTGAGGAAGCTTTTATGTCCATGGTCCTAACTAACCACTTCCTGCCTCAGCCCCTATATCAATTATTGTCAGTGCACCTTGGGTTTTATAGCTACCTGTGTATCCCTATATCAGAACCCTCTGAGCCTTCTCCCTCCTGAGGAAAGGCATAGGGCAAAAAGGAAGTCTTGGGACAGTTTCCTGTAGTGGAGCCATAAAACTGCAGCTCTTGCCATTCCTTTAGTGGGCTTCCTAGAACATGAGGCAGTCCTGACTAATCTGACCTTGGCCCAAACTGCTTTGGGTCTTGAGGACCTCCAAGAGTCCCTAGATTCTTTGGCCAATGTAGTAATGGAAGTAGGATAACCTTCTGTGTGAAACCATTTCTATTGGTAATACTGTCATTTCTTTAGTCGCTTTTAGAATTAAAGCTTTCACTGAAGGCACAGCGATGCCCTTGCAACCCTTGGACTGTGTCCATAAGACCTTTCTCTCCCTCTCTCCTTAATCAACAAGGACATCTCTATGCCCCATTTTTCAGCCTTGAAGAAGCTACAGAAGATGGACCTTTGCCCCTTTCTACCCAGAAATAAAGGGGGGGGTGTTGTGGGAATACAGTGGGGATCCCAACCCCCAAGGCCAAAGGAAAAACAGCTCTCTCTCCCACCTCAGGTATGAGGTGTGGCAGGACATGACCCCAGTATGCTGATAAGCAATATAAAGGTCTGCAAGAGGATATGCAGGATATGGTTGGGTGCTGCAGATCCTACTGATCCCCTCACAGTTATCTTGCCCTTCCCTCCCCTTTCTTTGTTTTGTTTTGTTTTGTTTTTAGTGAGGCAATTGGGGTTAAGTGACTTGCCCAGGGTCACACAGCTAGTAAGTGTCAAGTGTCTGAGGCCGAATTTGAACTCAGGTCCTCCTGACTCCAGGGCCGGTGCTCTATCCACTGTGCCACCTAGCTGCACCCCCCCCCCTTTTCTTTGTTTTGTAAAGATACAAAAGGCCAGGTCTTCTCTTACTCCAGCTGGACAGTCATCATGGTGATCTGTACCCTGGCCATATATCCCTCTCTCCTAATAAATTCTCTTTTTATTTTCCAAGATTCATGATGAGCCTCTAATTATTTGGGTGATTTAGCCCCCTGATCAAAAAGGAAGAGCAGGAAAGGGAAGGGAAGGGAAGGAAACAAGCATTTATTAAGTGCCTACTTTGTACCAGGCACTGGGCTAGGTTTTTTACAGATATTTTTATTTCATTTGATCCTTACCACAACCCTGAGAGGTAGGTGGTATTATTATTCCCATTTTACAGTTGAAGAAACTGAGGTAAACAGAGGTTGAGTGACTTGTCCAGTGTCACACAGCTAGTAAGCTTCTGGAGTTGAATGTGAGCTCAGGTCTTGTTGACTCCAGGCCCAGTGCTCTGTCCACCACATTCCCTAGTGATAGGATGATAGCATGGAAGGATGGCAGGGTAAAAAGAAAGTTTTCTAAGGATGTAGGATACTTACACACATTTGTAGCCATCAGCGAAGGAGCCAGGAGATAAGGAGAGATTTTAGAAGGAAAACAAGGAGCAGAATATGATGAAAGGGACCAGTTCTTGAAAGAAACAACAGGGGAGGGAGTCAAGAGCAAATGCAGGGTGGTTGGCTTTGGTGAGACTGTTGACCTCTTTGTCATAGTCTGACATAAAAGAGGAAAGAAAAGGAGATTACATGGAGGGGTTTTAAATGTTTGATGGAGGGAAAGAGTTCACAGAAATCAAGAGAGTAGGAGGCAATGTCCTTTTCTGAGTAGCAGAGGTGAGGGAAAGGGGATGTCAGGTAGAGAACTCGAGAAGAGAAGGTTTGAAATAACTGCTGCAGAAAGTAGGATTCTCTGTCAAGGAAAGAATCAAACTGTTGACTGCCATAGAGCAATAAGGGCTCAGGTGAGATGAGTTGACAAATTTGCAGGGGGGTCCCACTGGATACAGTTCTGTGACTTCCTCCACTGAGGTTCCAATGCAAATGAGTAGGAGCAGAAAATAACTGTAGATTACTCAGAAATATGCTACCTGCATGTCACAAATACTTCCTTCCCAGAGAGAGTCAGAAGGTAGTGGACATAGCAAGTGCCAAAAATAGCAAAAAAAAAAAAATTAAAAAGGGAGGGAGGAAGGGAGGGGAGGGGCTGTAAAGGGAATGGGTAAGGGGAAGGGGAAGGGGAAGGGGAAGGGGAAGGGGAAGGGGAAGGGGAAGGGAAGAACCATCTTGGGGAATGACTGGTTACTAATAAGTAAAAATCCTTCTATAGAGACACCCATTCTTTCTGCTTTTGTTTGGTCTCTGATCCAAACACCCAGAGACAGCTGGCAATGCAGGCAGCTAGGTGGGACAGTGGATAGACTCAGCTATCTGTGCATATTCATCCAAACTAAGATGAGAATTTATTATAAGCAAGAAGAAAAAAAATAGTAATGGGGGAGGGGAGAAATGCAGGGCAGTTAAAAAAGATTTCACGTTGAATTATTTAAATAATCTAATGAAAGTCAAAAGTGGGAAAGGACACTAGAAATTGCATCAACATTAACTATAATTATTTCATCCAGAAGCTAAACCAATGTAAATTAATTACTACAGCATGAAGACCAAAAGGATTCAGAAAGTGCCTCAGTCAGCAAACATTTGATTTATTGGCCACATGAGAGAGATTGCTGCCATAGGCAACATGACTTTAGAGTATAAGCCCACTTGTAAAATCTTCCAGAGGAGGATAAGGGGCAATTATGAGCCATACCATCTCATAAAGCAGAGAACAGCAGCAGGGAGTAAATCAATCAGACTTGATAAGATTGCCAACTAAGCAAGAACATTCAAGAATGAAGGCAGAAAGAAGATTCTAAGTAAAAGAAATGTGGAAAGTGTTTGCAATATTACAGCAAAGCCCTCAAGGACAGTGGAATCACCACATCTGGACCCTAACATTGAAGTCACTAAGTAGAAGAAGTAGAAATGATTCTAAAGAGGGGCAGCTAGATGGCGCAGTGGATAGAGCACCAGCCCTGGAATCAGCAGTACCTGAGTTCAAATCCAACCTCAGACACTTAACACTTACTAGCTGTGTGACCCTGGGCAAGTCACTTAGCCCCAAATGCCTCACTAAAAAAACAAGAAAAGAAAAGAAAAGAAATGACTCTAAAGAGAGCAATGATGAGAGAAAGGTAGCAGGATTGGATCCAGCATGTACAGAGAACATTGGTGGTGGGGCAACAGAATTATGAGGGCACAATTAGTTATTAAGGTACTAACCTACGAGGTGTCTAAAGGAGAGAAAGACATCAAAGGCAAAGAAGAGAATCTTGGATTTTATTGATTCCCCAAAAAGGTGACCAAGAAAACATCAATAAAACTACTGACCATGTTTGCCTACTCCCATCTATATAAAACCTTTATGAAGGCCATGTATACATGAATTGAGGACATCTTCGATGAGGTTATCATTAGAGAATAAGCAAGAGTTTGCAAATGGAATTCAACAATGGATTGCATCTTTATATCTCATAACTGACTGAAAGATCTCGTACTTATTGGCAATATAGGACTTAAGTTCAGGAGAAAATCAAAGCTGAATATATAGGTCTCAGCATCTCAAAAATCAGCATTTAGCTCTACAAAAATACAGCTTTTTCAATTAAGTGTCTGCCATCTATATATCAAGGTTATTCAGGATTCCTTGGAAGATGCAAAAACTGAAATAAACTTATTTAGTGACCCTCTCATAATAAACATGAGCCAAACCGTAAAACATGGAAATATCTGTTCAAGGGGGCAGCTAGGTGTTGCAGTGGATAAAGCACCGGCCCTGGATTCAGGAGGACCTGAGTTCAAATCCAGCCTCGGACACTTGACACTTACTAGCTGTGTGACCCTGGGCAAGTCACTTAACTCCCATTGCCCAGCAAAAAAAAAAAAAAAAGAAAAAAGAAAAAAAAGAACTATCTGTTCAACAGAGGTATTGAGGTCCATGATGGAGGAGATCCAGTTCAGAGTCCAGGACTGTGGATGGTGAGGTCTTCCCAATGCTTCTGCTTGCAGATGACATTGTATTGATTGCATCTAGCCCCAAGACACTTCAGAACCTCCTGGAAGAGATCTGTAATCATGCAGAGCAATGTGGCCTGTCCAGCCACACCAAAAAGACAAAATAGATGAAGGAGATTACCCAGATTTCAACATGCATTTGAATGAAAGTGCTGTAGAACTTTTCCAATAACATGTATCTGGGATAGACAATACACGATGGACAGTGTGCTGGGGGCCCTGACTTACAAAGAAGGGGGAAAGCAGACTTAAATACTTTTGAAGAAATGTGAAGCTCTTTTACTAACTCTAAGTTTCCTATGAAAGTACAAGCCCATCTTTTTAATACTCACACCTTACCAGTGGTGTTGTATAGCATACACTCTTGGAAAATCATCGCCTCTGAAGAACTAAAGAGAGGTATCATGTAGAATATGTGAGCAGCCTGCAGCGTATAACCAATGAAGAACTCCAAAAATTGGATAACAGAATATGTTGAGAAGCAAAGGACAACAAGTAGGTGGCTTGGCTGCTTCATTGGTACCCGATGATGTTGAGAAAATCAAGGAAAGCCTCTACCACATTGGGTGGACTCTTAGGACTGAACTTAAGAGAGGATAAAAGTTGTGTAGAATGGGCAGGGGTGAATGAATCTCAATCTGCCTCATTGGTGGCAATTCCCAAATCAGTGTGATCACAAATCAACATGAGTATTTGAGCAGGATCACATTCATTTTATTTTGTTTTGTCTTCTTTGTCCACCACATCAAACCACTGACTCCTACTTTGGACAAAGTGTTATCTATACATATGTCTCTTTTGTACTTTTGAAATTAATTTTAAAAATCCAAGTAGAAGACTGAATATTTACCCCTGGGAGCCCAATGTCCTAGGATATATGTGTGTGTGTGTGTGTGTGTGTGTGTGTGTGTATATGAATCATCATCCAAAGAACCACATCATGTCAAAGTTGGGAGGGACTTTAGTGGCCATCTAGCTGAACCCATTCCTTAATCACAATCACCTCCTAGACTTTGCTTGAAGACTTCCAATAAAAAAAAGAAATCATTACATCCTGAGGCAGTCCTATCAACTTTGGTTTAGCTTTGAATGACTTGGTCCCTCTACTTCCTCTCCTCTCCCTCTCTTCTCTTTTTTTTTTCTTTTGGCAGGGCAATGGGGGTTAAGTGACTTGCCCAGGGTCACACAGCCAGTAAGTGTTAAGTGTCCGAGGCTGGATTTGAACTCAGGTCCTCCTGACTCCAGGTCCAGTGCTCTATCCACTGCGCCATCTAGCTGCCCCCTCTCCCTCTCTTCTTAAACTCTTGCAATCAGGCTTCCTACCTCATCTCAAATATTCAAATGGATCTATGTTCTCAATGATTTTGGAGTTTCTTAAAATGATACAAATCACAAACCATAATTGCCTGCCCATCCTGTGTGATATTCCATGTTCCCCCAATCATTCAACACAAGGAGTTTACCCAATATGCTGGAGGTCCTCTGTAATTTCTACCAAAATTATGAATGTACCAGGGGAGCACACTGGCTGTTCATCTATTATCCCTCACTCTTGTCACATGAGCAGTTCATCTTTCTTTCCTATCATACACTTCTTTGATAACATCCTTTCCTCTTATTTTTTCTGAATTCCTTCTTGTTTCCATTAAGGCAATGCCTCTGCTCTCTAATTGATTTTCTATTCCATCCATCATAGCAGTTGTTTCAAACATTCTTGTCTCCCCTCAAGACTCCCATGGTCTCCCCTTCCCCCATCCTCACCATTCAAGACGTCATCTCAGGTTTCACAGAAAAAAATAAACCATCTGGTGAGACCTCCCTCTTCCCTTTCCTTCCCCTCATCTCACATCGCTGACATCATCCCCTTCCACCTCCTCCTTCATTCCAGTCACTGATAAAACAGGCCTTCTCCTTACCAAAGCTAGTATGCAACCTCGATCCCAAACTTTTCTATCTTCTCCACCAGATAGACCCCACCATCACCCCCACTCTGCCCACAATATTCAGTCTCCTGCTATCAAATGAAATACTTGTAATGCACTTAGAACAGTGTCTGGCACATAGTAAGTGCTTAATAGATGCTTGTTCTCCACCCCCCCCCTTTCCTTCTATCTACCATCTCCTCCCCTGCTGCCTTCAAATGTGCCCACATCTCTGCCATCCTTACAAAGAAAGAAAGAATCTTTACTCAATCCAGCTTCCCTGATAGCTATTGCCCTATGTGTTGTTGAAAGGAAAATTCTTCATTTGAGCTTTCACCCTGATTAATGAGGCTACACTCAGGACAAAGAGAATTAAAAGGACTTTATTATAAGTTCATCAAGGTAGCAACACATTGAGTGGTTGATCACTGGAGATCGGCAATGGATTCAAGGTGGGGACAGCTTGGATAGGTAGCTTTTCTTTTCTTTTCTTTTCTTTTTGATAGGTGACTTTAAGATAATACAGATAGGTCCACCTCAGCAGAAGAGGTTGAGAGATCAGCAAATGAATCCAAGATGGGGACAGGTTAGATAGGTGACTTTAAGATCATTCAGATAGGTCCACCTCAGCAGAAGAGGTTGAGTGCTTGCATCTCAGTTCCTTTGCAATTTAGCAAGAACATGAAAATTTGCAGGTAAGGGTACATAACTAAGAGCATGTAATTCAAAAGCTGCAGAGTCTCCCCCAACACTCAGACACTTGACACTTACTAGCTGTGTGACCCTGGGCAAGTCCCTCCTTTCCCCGGGGGCGCGGGGGGGGGGGGGGGGGGGGAGAGGAAAATGCAACTTTTTAACTTTTTTTTTTTTCTCATTGAAAAGAGTGGACTTGGGGGCAGCTAGGTGGCGCAGGGGATAAAGCACTGGCCCTGGATTCAGGAGTACCTGAGTTCAAATCCGGCCTGAGACACTTGACACTTACTAACTGTGTGACCCTGGCCAAGTCACTTGACCCCCATTGCCTTAAAAAAAAAAAAGTGGACTTAACTCGAAACCAAAAACTGGCTAGAATTAGCCCGGGCACCGACTTTCATCCCGCAGCCAAAGATCTACCACCACACAAGGCAGGGCAAAGAAAAGGGGTGAGCAATTGGATTTGGAACTCGAAACGAAATGAAAGAAAAAAACAACAACCCCCACAGACCTTTTTACCTATAATTGAGGGAGAGAAACGAAAGGCTAGTTTAAAGACATGTCTTTTGGAAGCCGAGAAGCAACGTATGTCCTTAAAACATAACGTCGCTTCATCAACCTCGGCACACTCGAGTCTCTCAGCAGCACAGGCTCATAGGCTATCTTTTAGAAAACACAGATCAGGGGAGAGCGCGAACGCAGTCCCCCACTACCACAAATTATGCAGTCGAGTTTCCCGCATTTGGGGAAATCGCAGGGGTCAGCCCATCCGGAGTGCAATGGATAAGCCTCGCCCTGGGGAAACCACCTTCGTGATCATGGAATCACCCCTGCCAGGTAAGTATGCCTGCCTACCCCACGCTCCACAACCCCCTACACACTCACACACTCTAAACACACGATCACTCAACCGACGCTCCCAATGCCCAATCACACACGCTCCACACACACAATACGCGAAAACCCCCAAGAGCTTCAACCCCTACCAACCCCCCTAGTCCGGCTCACGCTCAAAATCCACCTTTTCCACGCACACTATCGGCTTAGAGAAAATGCCCACAGAGGTCTCCTCATCTGCATAACGGTCTGTCCCTAACTGACGTCACTCATCACACCTACTTCACTTGGAGACCGCCATCTATTGGCGGATCAGCAGAACTTAGACCGAGCTCCGACACAGACTGCCAGCATAGAAGAGGAATTAGCCAGTATTCTGCAGGAGCTCTTGTGAAAAGCAATAGTGATCTAGAGCTTTTTTTTTCATGTGATTATAGATAGCTTTGATTTCTTTGTCTCACAGCTGCCTGTTCATATCCTGTGAGCATTTATCAATTGGGGAATGACTTGTATTTTTATAAATTTGATTCAGTTCTCTCTATAATTGAGAAATGAGACCTTTATCAGAGAGATTTGTGCCAAAAATTCTTTCCCAGTTTTCTGCTTCCTTTATAATCTTGGTTACATTAGTTTTGTTTGTGCAAAATTTTTAAATTGTATATAATCAAAATGATCAATTTTACTTTTTTTTTGCTTTCTTTATCTTCTTTGGTCCTAAATTCTTCCTCTGCCCATAAATCCAACAGATAAACAATTACATGCTTTCTTAATTTCCTTATGGTATCATTCTTTCTGTGTAAATCATGTACCTATTTTGACCTTATTTTGACATTATTTTAGTATATAGTATGAGATGTCATTCTATACCTAGTTTCTGCCATGCTGTTTTCCAGTTTTCCCAGTTTTTGTCAAATAATGAGTTTTTGTTCCAAAATCTTGGCTCTTTGGGTTTGTCATATACTAGATAACTATAGTCACTTACTGTAGTGTAATTTCTGTCTATTCTATTCCACTGATCTACCTCTCTATTTCTTAAGCAGTACACACACACATGTAGGGAAGTTATTCTTTTTCCTGTTATTTCTTCATTAGGCTTAAACCATACTTCTGGTGTATTTTTATTTCCTTGTAAAAAATTATTTTTAAATTAATTTCTTCCAATTACTAAGAATTTATTGTCTATTGCTCACATCACTCCCCCTAAAAAAGAGAACAAATGTCTAAATGTAGGCTAACTTAGGTTTTATAATGATCAGAATAGCTATCTTAAAATAGTGTGTTAATTTGTCACAACAATCCCATGAATTCAGTAGAGCAAGGATATTAATATTTTATTGACGAGGAAGCTGAGGCCCAGAGAGGTAAGGCAATTTTTCCAGGATCACACAGCCAGGATCTTGAGTCTTGAATACCACATTGTCTACATACCACACTTCATGTTTAGGGAGCTCGGTCTAAGTTCTGCTGATCCGCCAATAGATGGCGGTCTCCAAGTGAAGTAGGTGTGATGAGTGACGTCAGTTAGGGACAGACCGTTATGCAGATGAGGAGACCTCTGTGGGCATTTTCTCTAAGCCGATAGTGTGCGTGGAAAAGGTGGATTTTGAGCGTGAGCCGGACTAGGGGGGTTGGTAGGGGTTGAAGCTCTTGGGGGTTTTCGCGTATTGTGTGTGTGGAGCGTGTGTGATTGGGCATTGGGAGCGTCGGTTGAGTGATCGTGTGTTTAGAGTGTGTGAGTGTGTAGGGGGTTGTGGAGCGTGGGGTAGGCAGGCATACTTACCTGGCAGGGGTGATTCCATGATCACGAAGGTGGTTTCCCCAGGGCGAGGCTTATCCATTGCACTCCGGATGGGCTGACCCCTGCGATTTCCCCAAATGCGGGAAACTCGACTGCATAATTTGTGGTAGTGGGGGACTGCGTTCGCGCTCTCCCCTGATCTGTGTTTTCTAAAAGATAGCCTATGAGCCTGTGCTGCTGAGAGACTCGAGTGTGCCGAGGTTGATGAAGCGACGTTATGTTTTAAGGACATACGTTGCTTCTCGGCTTCCAAAAGACATGTCTTTAAACTAGCCTTTCGTTTCTCTCCCTCAATTATAGGTAAAAAGGTCTGTGGGGGTTGTTGTTTTTTTCTTTCATTTCGTTTCGAGTTCCAAATCCAATTGCTCACCCCTTTTCTTTGCCCTGCCTTGTGTGGTGGTAGATCTTTGGCTGCGGGATGAAAGTCGGTGCCCGGGCTAATTCTAGCCAGTTTTTGGTTTCGAGTTAAGTCCACTTTTTTTTTTTTAAGGCAATGGGGGTCAAGTGACTTGGCCAGGGTCACACAGTTAGTAAGTGTCAAGTGTCTCAGGCCGGATTTGAACTCAGGTACTCCTGAATCCAGGGCCAGTGCTTTATCCCCTGCGCCACCTAGCTGCCCCCAAGTCCACTCTTTTCAATGAGAAAAAAAAAAAAGTTAAAAAGTTGCATTTTCCTCTCCCCCCCCCCCCCCCCCCCCCCGCGCCCCCGGGGAAAGGAGGGACTTGCCCAGGGTCACACAGCTAGTAAGTGTCAAGTGTCTGAGTGTTGGGGGAGACTCTGCAGCTTTTGAATTACATGCTCTTAGTTATGTACCCTTACCTGCAAATTTTCATGTTCTTGCTAAATTGCAAAGGAACTGAGATGCAAGCACTCAACCTCTTCTGCTGAGGTGGACCTATCTGAATGATCTTAAAGTCACCTATCTAACCTGTCCCCATCTTGGATTCATTTGCTGATCTCTCAACCTCTTCTGCTGAGGTGGACCTATCTGTATTATCTTAAAGTCACCTATCAAAAAGAAAAGAAAAGAAAAGAAAAGCTACCTATCCAAGCTGTCCCCACCTTGAATCCATTGCCGATCTCCAGTGATCAACCACTCAATGTGTTGCTACCTTGATGAACTTATAATAAAGTCCTTTTAATTCTCTTTGTCCTGAGTGTAGCCTCATTAATCAGGGTGAAAGCTCAAATGAAGAATTTTCCTTTCAACAACACATAGGGCAATAGCTATCAGGGAAGCTGGATTGAGTAAAGATTCTTTCTTTCTTTGTAAGGATGGCAGAGATGTGGGCACATTTGAAGGCAGCAGGGGAGGAGATGGTAGATAGAAGGAAAGGGGGGGGGTGGAGAACAAGCATCTATTAAGCACTTACTATGTGCCAGACACTGTTCTAAGTGCATTACAAGTATTTCATTTGATAGCAGGAGACTGAATATTGTGGGCAGAGTGGGGGTGATGGTGGGGTCTATCTGGTGGAGAAGATAGAAAAGTTTGGGATCGAGGTTGCATACTAGCTTTGGTAAGGAGAAGGCCTGTTTTATCAGTGACTGGAATGAAGGAGGAGGTGGAAGGGGATGATGTCAGCGATGTGAGATGAGGGGAAGGAAAGGGAAGAGGGAGGTCTCACCAGATGGTTTATTTTTTTCTGTGAAACCTGAGATGACGTCTTGAATGGTGAGGATGGGGGAAGGGGAGACCATGGGAGTCTTGAGGGGAGACAAGAATGTTTGAAACAACTGCTATGATGGATGGAATAGAAAATCAATTAGAGAGCAGAGGCATTGCCTTAATGGAAACAAGAAGGAATTCAGAAAAAATAAGAGGAAAGGATGTTATCAAAGAAGTGTATGATAGGAAAGAAAGATGAACTGCTCATGTGACAAGAGTGAGGGATAATAGATGAACAGCCAGTGTGCTCCCCTGGTACATTCATAATTTTGGTAGAAATTACAGAGGACCTCCAGCATATTGGGTAAACTCCTTGTGTTGAATGATTGGGGGAACATGGAATATCACACAGGATGGGCAGGCAATTATGGTTTGTGATTTGTATCATTTTAAGAAACTCCAAAATCATTGAGAACATAGATCCATTTGAATATTTGAGATGAGGTAGGAAGCCTGATTGCAAGAGTTTAAGAAGAGAGGGAGAGGGGGCAGCTAGATGGCGCAGTGGATAGAGCACTGGACCTGGAGTCAGGAGGACCTGAGTTCAAATCCAGCCTCGGACACTTAACACTTACTGGCTGTGTGACCCTGGGCAAGTCACTTAACCCCCATTGCCCTGCCAAAAGAAAAAAAAAAGAGAAGAGAGGGAGAGGAGAGGAAGTAGAGGGACCAAGTCATTCAAAGCTAAACCAAAGTTGATAGGACTGCCTCAGGATGTAATGATTTCTTTTTTTTATTGGAAGTCTTCAAGCAAAGTCTAGGAGGTGATTGTGATTAAGGAATGGGTTCAGCTAGATGGCCACTAAAGTCCCTCCCAACTTTGACATGATGTGGTTCTTTGGATGATGATTCATATACACACACACACACACACACACACACACACACATATATCCTAGGACATTGGGCTCCCAGGGGTAAATATTCAGTCTTCTACTTGGATTTTTAAAATTAATTTCAAAAGTACAAAAGAGACATATGTATAGATAACACTTTGTCCAAAGTAGGAGTCAGTGGTTTGATGTGGTGGACAAAGAAGACAAAACAAAATAAAATGAATGTGATCCTGCTCAAATACTCATGTTGATTTGTGATCACACTGATTTGGGAATTGCCACCAATGAGGCAGATTGAGATTCATTCACCCCTGCCCATTCTACACAACTTTTATCCTCTCTTAAGTTCAGTCCTAAGAGTCCACCCAATGTGGTAGAGGCTTTCCTTGATTTTCTCAACATCATCGGGTACCAATGAAGCAGCCAAGCCACCTACTTGTTGTCCTTTGCTTCTCAACATATTCTGTTATCCAATTTTTGGAGTTCTTCATTGGTTATACGCTGCAGGCTGCTCACATATTCTACATGATACCTCTCTTTAGTTCTTCAGAGGCGATGATTTTCCAAGAGTGTATGCTATACAACACCACTGGTAAGGTGTGAGTATTAAAAAGATGGGCTTGTACTTTCATAGGAAACTTAGAGTTAGTAAAAGAGCTTCACATTTCTTCAAAAGTATTTAAGTCTGCTTTCCCCCTTCTTTGTAAGTCAGGGCCCCCAGCACACTGTCCATCGTGTATTGTCTATCCCAGATACATGTTATTGGAAAAGTTCTACAGCACTTTCATTCAAATGCATGTTGAAATCTGGGTAATCTCCTTCATCTATTTTGTCTTTTTGGTGTGGCTGGACAGGCCACATTGCTCTGCATGATTACAGATCTCTTCCAGGAGGTTCTGAAGTGTCTTGGGGCTAGATGCAATCAATACAATGTCATCTGCAAGCAGAAGCATTGGGAAGACCTCACCATCCACAGTCCTGGACTCTGAACTGGATCTCCTCCATCATGGACCTCAATACCTCTGTTGAACAGATAGTTCTTTTTTTTCTTTTTTCTTTTTTTTTTTTTTTTGCTGGGCAATGGGAGTTAAGTGACTTGCCCAGGGTCACACAGCTAGTAAGTGTCAAGTGTCCGAGGCTGGATTTGAACTCAGGTCCTCCTGAATCCAGGGCCGGTGCTTTATCCACTGCAACACCTAGCTGCCCCCTTGAACAGATATTTCCATGTTTTACGGTTTGGCTCATGTTTATTATGAGAGGGTCACTAAATAAGTTTATTTCAGTTTTTGCATCTTCCAAGGAATCCTGAATAACCTTGATATATAGATGGCAGACACTTAATTGAAAAAGCTGTATTTTTGTAGAGCTAAATGCTGATTTTTGAGATGCTGAGACCTATATATTCAGCTTTGATTTTCTCCTGAACTTAAGTCCTATATTGCCAATAAGTACGAGATCTTTCAGTCAGTTATGAGATATAAAGATGCAATCCATTGTTGAATTCCATTTGCAAACTCTTGCTTATTCTCTAATGATAACCTCATCGAAGATGTCCTCAATTCATGTATACATGGCCTTCATAAAGGTTTTATATAGATGGGAGTAGGCAAACATGGTCAGTAGTTTTATTGATGTTTTCTTGGTCACCTTTTTGGGGAATCAATAAAATCCAAGATTCTCTTCTTTGCCTTTGATGTCTTTCTCTCCTTTAGACACCTCGTAGGTTAGTACCTTAATAACTAATTGTGCCCTCATAATTCTGTTGCCCCACCACCAATGTTCTCTGTACATGCTGGATCCAATCCTGCTACCTTTCTCTCATCATTGCTCTCTTTAGAGTCATTTCTTTTCTTTTCTTTTCTTGTTTTTTTAGTGAGGCATTTGGGGCTAAGTGACTTGCCCAGGGTCACACAGCTAGTAAGTGTTAAGTGTCTGAGGTTGGATTTGAACTCAGGTACTGCTGATTCCAGGGCTGGTGCTCTATCCACTGCGCCATCTAGCTGCCCCTCTTTAGAATCATTTCTACTTCTTCTACTTAGTGACTTCAATGTTAGGGTCCAGATGTGGTGATTCCACTGTCCTTGAGGGCTTTGCTGTAATATTGCAAACACTTTCCACATTTCTTTTACTTAGAATCTTCTTTCTGCCTTCATTCTTGAATGTTCTTGCTTAGTTGGCAATCTTATCAAGTCTGATTGATTTACTCCCTGCTGCTGTTCTCTGCTTTATGAGATGGTATGGCTCATAATTGCCCCTTATCCTCCTCTGGAAGATTTTACAAGTGGGCTTATACTCTAAAGTCATGTTGCCTATGGCAGCAATCTCTCTCATGTGGCCAATAAATCAAATGTTTGCTGACTGAGGCACTTTCTGAATCCTTTTGGTCTTCATGCTGTAGTAATTAATTTACATTGGTTTAGCTTCTGGATGAAATAATTATAGTTAATGTTGATGCAATTTCTAGTGTCCTTTCCCACTTTTGACTTTCATTAGATTATTTAAATAATTCAACGTGAAATCTTTTTTAACTGCCCTGCATTTCTCCCCTCCCCCATTACTATTTTTTTTCTTCTTGCTTATAATAAATTCTCATCTTAGTTTGGATGAATATGCACAGATAGCTGAGTCTATCCACTGTCCCACCTAGCTGCCTGCATTGCCAGCTGTCTCTGGGTGTTTGGATCAGAGACCAAACAAAAGCAGAAAGAATGGGTGTCTCTATAGAAGGATTTTTACTTATTAGTAACCAGTCATTCCCCAAGATGGTTCTTCCCTCCCCTTCCCCTTCCCCTTCCCCTTCCCCTTCCCCTTCCCCTTCCCCTTCCCCTTCCCCTTTCCCTTTCCCTCCCCTCCCCTCCCTTCCTCCCTCCCTTTTTAATTTTTTTTTTTTTGCTATTTTTGGCACTTGCTATGTCCACTACCTTCTGACTCTCTCTGGGAAGGAAGTATTTGTGACATGCAGGTAGCATATTTCTGAGTAATCTACAGTTATTTTCTGCTCCTACTCATTTGCATTGGAACCTCAGTGGAGGAAGTCACAGAACTGTATCCAGTGGGACCCCCCTGCAAATTTGTCAACTCATCTCACCTGAGCCCTTATTGCTCTATGGCAGTCAACAGTTTGATTCTTTCCTTGACAGAGAATCCTACTTTCTGCAGCAGTTATTTCAAACCTTCTCTTCTCGAGTTCTCTACCTGACATCCCCTTTCCCTCACCTCTGCTACTCAGAAAAGGACATTGCCTCCTACTCTCTTGATTTCTGTGAACTCTTTCCCTCCATCAAACATTTAAAACCCCTCCATGTAATCTCCTTTTCTTTCCTCTTTTATGTCAGACTATGACAAAGAGGTCAACAGTCTCACCAAAGCCAACCACCCTGCATTTGCTCTTGACTCCCTCCCCTGTTGTTTCTTTCAAGAACTGGTCCCTTTCATCATATTCTGCTCCTTGTTTTCCTTCTAAAATCTCTCCTTATCTCCTGGCTCCTTCGCTGATGGCTACAAATGTGTGTAAGTATCCTACATCCTTAGAAAACTTTCTTTTTACCCTGCCATCCTTCCATGCTATCATCCTATCACTAGGGAATGTGGTGGACAGAGCACTGGGCCTGGAGTCAACAAGACCTGAGCTCACATTCAACTCCAGAAGCTTACTAGCTGTGTGACACTGGACAAGTCACTCAACCTCTGTTTACCTCAGTTTCTTCAACTGTAAAATGGGAATAATAATACCACCTACCTCTCAGGGTTGTGGTAAGGATCAAATGAAATAAAAATATCTGTAAAAAACCTAGCCCAGTGCCTGGTACAAAGTAGGCACTTAATAAATGCTTGTTTCCTTCCCTTCCCTTCCCTTTCCTGCTCTTCCTTTTTGATCAGGGGGCTAAATCACCCAAATAATTAGAGGCTCATCATGAATCTTGGAAAATAAAAAGAGAATTTATTAGGAGAGAGGGATATATGGCCAGGGTACAGATCACCATGATGACTGTCCAGCTGGAGTAAGAGAAGACCTGGCCTTTTGTATCTTTACAAAACAAAGAAAAGGGGGGGGGGTGCAGCTAGGTGGCACAGTGGATAGAGCACCGGCCCTGGAGTCAGGAGGACCTGAGTTCAAATTCGGCCTCAGACACTTGACACTTACTAGCTGTGTGACCCTGGGCAAGTCACTTAACCCCAATTGCCTCACTAAAAACAAAACAAAACAAAACAAAGAAAGGGGAGGGAAGGGCAAGATAACTGTGAGGGGATCAGTAGGATCTGCAGCACCCAACCATATCCTGCATATCCTCTTGCAGACCTTTATATTGCTTATCAGCATACTGGGGTCATGTCCTGCCACACCTCATACCTGAGGTGGGAGAGAGAGCTGTTTTTCCTTTGGCCTTGGGGGTTGGGATCCCCACTGTATTCCCACAACACCCCCCCCTTTATTTCTGGGTAGAAAGGGGCAAAGGTCCATCTTCTGTAGCTTCTTCAAGGCTGAAAAATGGGGCATAGAGATGTCCTTGTTGATTAAGGAGAGAGGGAGAGAAAGGTCTTATGGACACAGTCCAAGGGTTGCAAGGGCATCGCTGTGCCTTCAGTGAAAGCTTTAATTCTAAAAGCGACTAAAGAAATGACAGTATTACCAATAGAAATGGTTTCACACAGAAGGTTATCCTACTTCCATTACTACATTGGCCAAAGAATCTAGGGACTCTTGGAGGTCCTCAAGACCCAAAGCAGTTTGGGCCAAGGTCAGATTAGTCAGGACTGCCTCATGTTCTAGGAAGCCCACTAAAGGAATGGCAAGAGCTGCAGTTTTATGGCTCCACTACAGGAAACTGTCCCAAGACTTCCTTTTTGCCCTATGCCTTTCCTCAGGAGGGAGAAGGCTCAGAGGGTTCTGATATAGGGATACACAGGTAGCTATAAAACCCAAGGTGCACTGACAATAATTGATATAGGGGCTGAGGCAGGAAGTGGTTAGTTAGGACCATGGACATAAAAGCTTCCTCAGGTGTATTTGCCCAGGATGCCAGGGGTGTCATATAATGACCACAAATACACCTATATCCTGGAGGACCAGATAAGGTTGCTTGGTTGACCTTAACAATCAAGTAACTGTTGTGGGCCCAAAGTACCCCAGAAGTTCTCTGGGGCACATCAAGGAATCTTGTCCTTGAGAAACTAAACCAGAGGACAGATACGCCTTGAGAGATAAGCGGGACCACATTGGGCCGAGCTAGCTTTGAGACCTCCACCCTTCATTCTGATCTCCCTTACCCCTGGGGAGATAAGTTTGGGTGTGGCTGCAGCCTTTGTGTCCAGAAGAGAGAGATGGCTTGAGAGATCCATAGCCACCCCTTACCCAATTCCTCTAGTCACCACCAGTGGGGGATGGTCTTCCCTCACTAAAGGAACTTTCCAAAGTCAAATGGTCACACACCACCCCCCACCCCCATCGGTAAAAGTACCTACCAGCCTCCTGCTCGAGGAGATTGGTACCTCAGAGCCACGTGCTTTGTTCCATACCTATCTCCCCGTGAGAAGTCCAAGGATTTCTTTCATGGTTTTTCTTTAAAGAGGAATTCCTGAGAACCCCAACCCCTAACCCAAACCCCATACCCCATTTTCCACCATAACATAACATTAGCCCTCCCATTCCGAAGAATTGTAGCAGGAGACAAGCATGCCAGGTCTGATGCCTGCCTGAGATAGGGTCTTTCCCTGAAAGTACAGGTATAGGCTATGGCCTGGAGGGATTAAGGCCATGAGCTAGGGGCTGAGAGTTCTCTTCTGCTCTGTGGGCATCTCTTACATACCCAGCAGTCCAAAGGGTCTGCTTTAGCCACTGTGTCTCCTAATTGAAACAGGGCATTAATACTCCAGGGAGCAGAGAGTGCCTAATTCAAAAGTAATGGGAGAGGGGCAGCTAGGTGGCACAGTGGATAAAGCACCGGCCCTGGATTCAGGAGGACCTGAGTTCAAATCCGACCTCAGAGATTTGACACTTACTAGCTGTGTGACCCTGGGCAAGTCACTTAACCCTCATTGCCCAGCCAAAAAAAAAGTAATGGGAGAGCCCAGAGAATGGTGAGGGGAGTGGCCATAGGTGGGATGGTTCAGGCCCCTTGGCAGTAGTCAGTGTGGGAACAATAGGCTCAAACAGCAGAAGGGTCAAAAGTAAACAAATGAGGGTGCAAAGAAGAGAGAAGGAATACTCATTCCAGGGTGTCTGTCAGCAGTAGAGAAACTTTGAGATCCTCCACCAGTTCACAGGGATATATGTCCTTCTTTTCCCCATTGTTTATCTGAGGGGACAAAGGGTTGAATGCAAGAAACATGAGTCCAGGTATTCTGCCCCTTAAGCTTTATAGCTGTGGGTGTTGATAGCATGACTCAATGGGGACCCTCCATCGAGGCACACTAGTTGGTTCTATCTCTCAGTTTTCCAAGTTTTCAGAAACACTAGGTCCCCTGGCTGGGCTGGGTGTTGAGGTTACTAAGAGAACCCTATACTTTTTGCAAGGTGGTAGGTGAGTAAAATCTATCTGCCAATCTTGACTGGATAGTTCCCCTTGTCTCTGGGTTGGCTTAAGGAGAGGGGGAAGTTTGAGGGCCCTGGTGGTATTAGTTTGGGTGTAGAGAACACAGGAACAGCAGACAGACATCCTGGATGGTCTTGGAGATGCCCTTGCCCATAGAGAGAGACTTCACTAAAGTGGTTAGAGCTTCCCTGCCCAGGTGAGTGGAATTGTGGAGGCCCATTGCAAATTTCCAAGTCATATTCCTGGGGAGAAGCAGCAAATCAGAAGGAGAATGCCACCATCCTGTATCCTCAGGAATAAAATCATGAATTTTAGGCTGTTTAGTCTCTTCCTCGGTATAGGAAGGGGAGATACCTTGGGGCACGGTAGGGTGGAAGGGGCCAGGGCTAGGGTGGATGGGTGAATGGACCTGGCAGTCAGTTTAGCAGCTAAGCCTGCCTTGTGATTTCTTTGTGCTATGGAGGAGTTGATAGCTTGGTGCCCTCAGCAGTGCGTAACAGAGACATGACTAGGCAGGTTTACAGCCTCAAGTAGGCCTATAATCTCCATGCTCCATAGGAGAATTCTTTGAAGCCAATAGTCCTCTTTCTTTCCAAATGGAAAACACAAAATGCATAACTATCTTTAGCTTAAATAAATCCTCCTACTCCCAATCCCCCTTCTCATCAAAATGTGTTTACATTGGGGAGGAATTTCAGCTACCCAGTTAATTAAGCCTTGTGACAATGCCATGTGAGCATTAGGCAGATGGCAAACCTGAGTATTAATATACCTAATTGTTTGGCATATCAAATGACCACACATTTAGACTGAAAACAGTAAGATCTTACATACTTCCATTGTGCTCATATCTTCTGACTACTTGCTCTGATTATAGAAATCTGCTGTAAAAGAAAAAGCCAGGGACATGATTTTAACAGCCAGGATAAAACATCCTTAGCTCTGTTTGATTTCAGGTAAGAGTCACAAGCAACAACCAGTAACCAGATAGATTCAGAAATAGTGAGGTGGGAAACATTTCCTATTCAGCAGGAACTGGGGAAAACTTGAGCCAGAAGGATCTTACCTTAGGCAAGACTAAGATTGTCCTCTTTGCTTTTTCCTAGATCCCTCCACCTGTAGCAGCATTTTGCCTCTGAGTAAAGTGGCATTCTCTGGAGTGGTGTATTACTGACTTGATGATCCAGACAACTATACTTGAATTCAAATCTCAAAACAATATAAATTACAGTACCAAGATATTTTATCTTAAATAGTACATTTCTATTCTCATGGAATTGCAATGAGCAAAAATGTTTACCAGGAGACACACATGTAAGAGGTTTTATATAACATATTTCACTTGGTTTTTCTTTTCCTTCTTCTCAAGTTTAAACTTATCCTGGTGTAAAGATCAACCATTAGAAATTACTTCCACATAATAAGCAACCTTATAAATTCTCAGTAAGACCATTCCTTATCTAGGAATTTCACAACCCATGACAAGCTCTTTTCAGGCAAGTTTACAAATGAAGGGGACTTTAAAAGATCTTTTTCTCCTATCTTTTCCCATACAACAATTTACCAACTTAATAATAACAATTTACCCTTAGTTCCAAAATTCTTCCAGTGCTTTCCTCTTTGTCTTAGAGAGAAAACAAAACAATTAACATACTCAACAAAAACAGGTAGGAGTCCCCTAATTTACAGTTGTTTCTAATTTTAACACACATACACCAATTTAAAAGTTACTTTAAAGTTGACCAGTACTTTAGTTTGCAAGACTGTAAATACCCAACTAGATGTTCCAATCAAACTCAATTACTTTTTGGTTCTTCACAGACCCTTTAATTGCAAGGTAAGCACTTAAAGTGACAGTATGCTTTTTTTTTTCCTCAAAAATTTCCAAACTGTTTCCACCATCAGCGCAGAGTACAACTTTCTTTCTACTTGCTTTTACCCAATCATATAAAATTCTCTGGGCTTATTCTCTCTCACCGTCCCCCCCCCCAAGCCCCCCATACTGCTGCAATCAGCATCAGGGAGGGAAGGAGGGAGAAAAAGAGACAGGAAAGACTCTCTCTCTCTCTGAAAAAACAAAACAAAACAAACAACTATGTAACTCCAAATAGCTTAGTTAACAATATAATAGTACTTCAGAACACATGGTAAGCAGACCAATGACTTCCTAACGCATTCATTCCCTTTTTAACAGTAACCAAGTTATACACTATAAGAAAACTTAGAAACATAGTACCTTAAAACAATATAACTTGAAACAAAACAAATTAATTACTGAATGGGATATAGTGGACTTGAGTCCGTTCAGACTCTGAGGCTGAGTTCTGGAAGTACCCAGCCCCCAGTCCCTGTTATTGCTAGACTATTCTGTCCATATTCCATCCCGTTGCTAGAACACACCGCAACCTTGTTCTGTGGCCAAACAGGGTCTTGTAGCAATCTCCCTGAGAAACACATACTTTTGTTAAGGGCTAAAATTCTAGCTAAACTGTCTAAAATATCTGAAGAGTGGTCGCCAAGAAATTATAAGCTTTAGCAAGAGTTGGACTTTTAAGCATTTATTAAGGAGAATAAGAATTTGGTAAAGAGAGACAAAGGCCTAGATTCCTATCTATTAAAGGGAGAGCACATTTCTAGCTCTACTCTCCACCAGAGTCCAAAGGAAAGAGCGTGAGATCGAGCGCCAGTCTCTTCCTTCCTCCTCCCACTAGCCCGAGTCACTTCCTGATGCCAAAGAAAGGACTCCTGGTCTTGCCCTCAAAGACCTTCGCTTCATGGGCGGAACTCTTCTACAGTAAGTCTCCAGCAGGTGGCGTCATTCCAATCGTTACACTTTGCTTTACTGAACATGGTGTACCCCAACCCCTTTCTCCTTGCTGTCTCCTGTCAGTGCAAACCTACACTGGTACCACCCCTCCTTTCTTGCATTCCAAAGCCCCTAGTTTCTGGTACCACCCTTCCCCTCACATGGGTGAGACCACCACCTGCCCCCTCCTTACACGGGTGGAGTAGTTTCGTAGCCACCTGCCCTTTCCTCCTCCCCTTCCCCCAGCTCTCAGACCTGTCTGAGCATGCCTCCACACCCTGATCACGAGCTTAACATGAGTACCAGGTGGGACAGGATAGGATGTTAGATTTTGAGCCCATCTAGTACAGGAGGGGACTTCCCCCCTCAAACTTCTATAAAAACCCAACTCCTGAGCTCATCAGCGAATTCCTTATTCCTTGAATGGGGTTGCCCTTTCTCATGAGAATGAAATAAATTTGTCTCTGCTTGACTCGGTGGTATCCTCGATTTATTTAGGTAAACTGAGGAAATCGTCCCATACAATTACCAACCAGGGGTTCTTAGTTTAGTTGCATGTGCTTTACTCTATACTTTACACAGAAAATCAATCATTATGTCTTATGAGATAATAAATGGTACGTTTTAACTTTCTAAAGCCTAATACTTTTAGTACTTTAAAAGAAAAACAAAAATACTATTATCCATAACATGGTGAGTTTCCCAGCTTTGTTTAAAATTTCTTTAAAAGAGACCCACATGTACAAAAATATTTATAGCTGCTCTTTACGTGGTAGCAAGGAATTGGAAGTTGAGGGGGTGCCCATCAATTGGGGAATGGCTGGACAAGTTGTGGTATATGAATACAATGGAATACTATTGTGCTGTAAGAAATGATGAGCAGGAAGAGTTCAGAGAAACCTGGAGGGTCTTACGTGAGCTGATGATGAGTGAGATGAGCAGAACCAGAAGAACATTGTACACAGTATCATCAACATTGAGTGTTGACCTACTGTGATGGACTAGATTCTTCTCACCAATGCAATGGTACAGAAGAGTTCCAGGGAACTCATGATAGAAGAGGATCTCCAAATCCAAGAAAAAAAAAGAAAGAAAGAACTGTGGAGTATAGATGCTGATTGAACCATATTATTTCTTTTGTTTTGGGTGCTGTTGGGGTTTTTTTTCTTTCTATTTTGAGGTTTTGCATCACTGCTCTGATTCTTTCTCTTGTAACAGGATTAATGCAGAAATAGGATTAATGTTATTATGTGTATATATATGTGTGTGTGTGTGTATATATATATATCTATATGTATATGTATAGAGATATATAGATATAACCTATATCAGATTGCCTGCTGTCTAGGGGAGGGGGGAAGGAGGGGTGGGAGGGAGAAAAATCTGAAATTATAAAGCATGTATAAACAAAAGTTGAGAACTATCTTTACATGTAATGGAAAAAATAAAATACCTCATACAAAAAAAAAAAAAAAAGAGCTGAGACTTCCATCCATAACTTAGAAACTTATCAGATAACAACAAGTTAGCCAATTTTTTCCCCCAGTGACTTTTTTGTCAAGGTTTTTGCTGCCCATTTACCAGAGTTAAATAAAAGCTGCCCTTAGGGCGGTGTGGTTCAATGGTTAGAGTTTTTTTTTTCGGGGGGGGGGGATCTTTTTCTTTGCAACTTTTACACATTACAAATAATTCCTGATTTTAAACTATTCTACTACAAACGATTTCAAAAGGGGCAGTGTTTTTTTTTTGTTGTTTTTGTTTTTGTGGGGCTATGGGGGTTAAGTGACTTGTCCAGGGTCACACAGCTAGTAAGCGTCAAGTGTCTGAGGCCGGATTTGAACTCAGGTCCTCCTGAATCCAGGGCCGGTGCTTTATCCACTGTGCCACCTAGCTGCCCCAGGGACAGTGTTTTTTGGTGGTTGTTTTTTTAACCCAACTTTTAAAATGTTCATCTAAGACTATGAATGCATAGCAGAGAATTGACATTCTAAATGCCAAATTCAAACTCTGAGTAGTTCACCTTCAGAGCCTGGCCACAGCTTGGGAAGGTGACAGGGTTTAGAATCAGCTT
This sequence comes from Dromiciops gliroides, assembly GCF_019393635.1. Lineage (NCBI taxonomy): Eukaryota > Metazoa > Chordata > Mammalia > Microbiotheria > Microbiotheriidae > Dromiciops > Dromiciops gliroides. The sequence goes on from NC_057863.1 coordinate 351,308,183, forward strand.
TATCAGTCAGAACCAAAAATTTCCCATAGATTGTACACAATTACGTTTGACAGACACTTAAATACACATAGGACATACAAGGAAACCAACTGTGAGATGTTACTTCTTCCTGTCTAGTCCACTCTGGGATGTGGTAGGGGCTAATCAGGAAGCCTATTTACCTTCATTCTCCTCTCTCCTGAAAATAACAGCCATTTGGTGTTATAATAAAAAATCATTTGTTTCTTTTTGCCTAAATCCAGTTTCCCCGCAACCCCCCCCCCCCCATTTTTAAGAATACACCTGCTCTACAGGAAGAGTTCAGAGAAACCTGGAGGGTCTTACGTGAGCTGATGATGAGTGAGATGAGCAGAACCAGAAGAACATTGTACACAGTATCATCAACATTGAGTGTTGACCTACTGTGATGGACTAGATTCTTCTCACCAATGCAATGGTACAGAAGAGTTCCAGGGAACTCATGATAGAAGAGGATCTCCAAATCCAAGAAAAAAAAAAGAAAGAAAGAACTGTGGAGTATAGATGCTGATTGAACCTTTTATTTCTTTTGTTTTGGGTGCTGTTGGGTTTTTTTTTCTTTCTATTTTGAGGTTTTGCATCACTGCTCTGATTCTTTCTCTTGTAACAGGATTAATGCAGAAATAGGATTAATGTTATTATGTGTATATATATGTGTGTGTGTGTGTGTGTGTATATATATCTATATGTATATGTATAGAGATATATAGATATAACCTATATCAGATTACCTGCTGTCTAGGGGAGGGGGGAGGGAGGGGTGGGAGGGAGAAAAATCTGAAATTGTAAAGCATGTATAAACAAAAGTTGAGAACTATCTTTACATGTAATGGAAAAAATAAAATCCCTCATACATTAAAAAAAAAAAGAATCTTCTATGTGACAGGTACTATGCTGTGCACTGGAAATATTAAATATTTTTTAAAAAGGCAAAAAAAAAAAAAAAGAATACACCTGCTCTAGATGGCGGAGAGGAAGCAGCAAACTGCCTGAGCTCTCCTTCTGTTCTCTCAAAAAGAACATTAAATCAAGCCTCTGGACGGATTCTGAAACTACAGAAGCTGCAAAAGGACAGAGAGACATAGTCCTCCAACCAGAGATAATTTAGAAGACTTCAGGAAAAGGTCGGTCTGACTCAGGCAAAAGGGAGGCCCAGCGCAGGGCAGCAACCCAGCGCCGAGGGGGTCAGGGCAAGTCAGCAGGAGCTGCGGGCCACAGCCGAACAACCGAGGCCCCTGGAACCTGGTTCAAAAATCTGGTGGCCAGGAAGGACAGTGGAAAAACCTACCTGCACCGGCCGGGAGGGCGAGGAACGGGTCAGGCGGGAACGGATGCCAGGGGTGGGAACGGATGCCAGGGGTGGGAACGGATGCCAGGGGCGGGAACGGACGCCAGGAGCGGGAGCCTGGCTGGCCGAGGGCACCCAGACAGGAAGTGCAGGGCAGGGGATCTCCACATACCATAAAGGCCTCAGAGTAAAAAACCGGTCACACAGCACCTATACCCCTGCACAAGAAGCCCAAAACAGGGACTCTGGTGCCCCAAGAGCAGACCTCAACTTAAAAAATAAATAAATAAGCTGCAATAATGAGTAAGAAGCAAAAAAGAGCCCTCTCCATTGAGAGCTCCTGTATCAATAGGGAAGAAGCCAACGCAAACTCAGATGAGGACAATACCCTCAAATTGCCTACATGTGAAGCCTCACGAGGGAAGGTGAATTGGTCTCAGGAACAAAAAGCCTTCCTGGAGGAGCTCAAAAAGGATTTTAAAAATCAACTGAGAGAGGTAGAAGAAAAAATGGGGAGAGAAATGAAAGCAAAACAAGAAAACTATGAAAAAAGAATCAGCAGCTTGGAAAAGGAAGCACAAAGATTGACTGGCCAAATGGAAAAAAAAGTGCATAATTTCACTGAAGAAAACAATGCCTTAAAAAATTCAGTTGGCCAAATGGAAAAAAGGTGCATAATCTCATTGAAGAAAACAATGCCTTAAAAAATTCATCTGGCCAAATGGAAAAAAAGGTGCATAATCTCATTGAAGAAAACAGTGCCTTAAAAAATTCACTTGGCCAAATGGAAAAAAAGGTGCATAATCTTACTGAAGAAAACAATGCTTTAAAAATTAAAATTGGACAGTTGGAAGATAAGGAATCCATGAGACACCAGGAATCAGTCAAGCAAAAGAATACACCTGCTCTCTCCTTGTCCCTTCATGGTGGGTTGGGCTAGACTGCACTGGGAAAGATGAGCACACTTGCGTCCAAGTGGGTGTGGACAAAAACCCAGGGAGTATGTCTCTAAACTGGGATGTCTCCCAACTGTAGAGAAACGAGAATCTGTAAGTAGCCTGGCTATTCCAACCTCAGACCTTGGGGGCCTGCCCAATGCAACTGAGGCTCCTGACAGAGGAAACACAGTGCATACCCCACCTGGGGAATCCAAGAACTAAATGAACAGCCCCCTTTTTACCTGTCTGATGACTTCTCCCAGGTTTCAGCACCTGAAATGGTTTGCAACCTGGATTGGGGGCCAGCTCACCCAAAGAATTGGAGGCTCATCATGAATCTTGTAGAATAAAAATGGCCATATATTCCTAATAAATTCTCTTTTTATTTTACAAGTCCCTCCAAAACACTTTCAGAGCCTAACTAGAAGGGATCAAACTTTACTCATTGCCTCCACTTTCTCATCTTGTATTAAAGGTGGCTTTTGACCCCACAATTAGATTGAAGCTGTTTTCTCCAAGGTTACCACCAAATTTCCTTTGCAGAACATTTTCAGAGCTCACTGGTTGTTAGTACCCTTTCCCTCCTCAATTTATCTTGAATTTACTTACCTCTGTACTTTTGGTATCCTTCAGGGGAATGGAAGCTTCATAAAGACAGGGCATGCTTTTTGTGCTTTTGACTTTATATTCCCAATGCTAATACAATGTCTTGCCCATAACAGATACTTAGTCAGTGTTCACTGAACTGAGACTTGGAGGTGATCTTGGGTTCTTGGGAGCTATGCCAGTGGAACCCAGGTTTTGGCTAGTTCTGTCATTCTGGGAAGGGTTTTGAAATGGGGGAGAAACCGATAGGAGAAAGCACATGGGTCCTTAGGATTCCTCTGTAAAGAATTACACTCTCGCACAAGACCTAATCAGGAATAAGAGAACAGGTTTATTGGGGTACAAGAGAAACTGGCCGGGAGAAAGGTTTTGCCAGAACAAAACGCTTTCCTCCCCGGCTAACTTGTGGGGTGCCATTTTATAGGGTTTAGATGGGGTGGGCAAGAGTCTCTTATTGGGTGAGGGGCTGGTGGTCTTCCCTCGTTGCTCTGGGGTAGGAAGAATCCCTCGTGAGAGATCTGGTGGTGGGTGACAACCTTGTCCTGATGGGTCTAAGCAGTCTGCTGATGGGCGGTTCCAGGTGGTCTTCTCCTGGATTACCTCATCCAGATGCTTAGGATGACTGGAATGTAGGGTGATGGTCCTGGAGCATGCTCAGTTCGATCTGTGCCGATTATCTCCATTAGGGGTGTGTGTGTGTGTGTGTGTGTGTGTGTGTGTGTGTGTGTGTCCTTGATTGTGTTCAAGGAGAGGCCTACTTGATTTCAAGGGAAAAACCCCTGAGGTTTCAAGGAAAAAGTTCCTTGAACCCCCCCAGAGAATTGTTGGGGTGACTGGGGCCCATAATCCTCCCATGACAGTTTGAGGATCGTCCCAGGGACTGATAGTGTGGCACCAGCTTATCTCCCAGTACAGAAAAGGTCATCACAGGTTCATTGGCCAGGAGGTGTTCAATTGTTTGATCATGATAAAACATAAAATGAAGAAAGGCAAAAGGTCCCCAGTCCTGAGCATGGATGGTGCCAAAGTAATAGAAAAGAGGGCAGAGGATTCTAAAAACCACTAAGTTTCTAGACTGACTATAAACACAAATTTACATTTTCACTATACTCAGTATGAGAGCCTTGTCCAGCAACCTGTATATGTATGTGTGTGTGTATATGTATGTATGTGTGTAAAGTGTGTAATATGTGTGTAAGTGCATGTATATGTGTATTGTATACATGCATATATGTATATGTATGTGTATATGTATATATGTATGTTTATTGTGAGAAAATAATTTTTAATAATGGCTTTCTTGGGGGGACCCAGAGGTCAGTTTCTTAGTCCTTTCTCTCCTCCCAACCCCCACTCCAGAAAGTCCAGTTCTCTTAGATCTGGGACAAACCCAAGGGAACAAAAGAAATAGAGATAGATACTTTTGTCTAGCTCAGTGAAGGACTGATGGGATCAAACCACACCTAGATTAATGGACTTTGCCTTAAGCAACTTGAGTGAGGGTCTTTTGCATACTTTCCCTGACATCTGTGGAGTTCATTTTAATGCAGACTACCTTCAAATCATGTCAACCAATGGAACTGAATGATGCTAACCAATTAGCTTTGATCAATGTATAATGACCCTCCTCTATGAAAAGAGGATAAAAACCCTGGGAAGACACCAGGAGTTTTCTTGGCTCTCTCTTTTAGGGCAGTGTAGGTCTTGTGAGTTCTCTTGTGTCTCCTTGAAACCATGTGCTGTCTCTCTGGGAGACAGCATGGGTATTCTGGGGCTTTTCTCCTGCTCCTGCTAACTTACATGCTGAAGTTCTCTCCTTGCTTTCTCTACTATGTGACCTGAGACCATGAGAAGTTAGGATTCATGGTCAATCCTTTACTGGTAGCATATTAATTAATATATACTCACCACCAAAACTGATATCTACACCAATAGCAAATTAAGTTTAAAAACACAGTATATATACACATATATTTTATGTAATATATACACATATGATAAATATATTAATGTATTGTATTAATGTAATATATAAACCTATGTTATATCTATATTTTCCACAGTGAATGAAACCATAAGACTGAAAGCAGTTGCAGCTAAATGGGAGGATGGTCTACAGGTTCTTTCTTTAAGACATAAATAAAAGAGTTTATAGCACTGGCTTCATTTTGTTCTCCAAAGAGCATAATTTCATGGAATGCTTTGTCATCTCTCTGCAGATTTCATGATGAGCATGTAATGGGGGAAATGGGGTACGGGTTAGGATAGGGGTTGGGGTTCTTGGGAATTCCTCTTTAAAGAATTATACCCTCTTGGGGCAGCTAGGTGGCGCAGTGGATAGAGCATCGGCCCTGGATTCGGGAGGACCTGAGTTCAAGTCCAACCTCAGAAACTTGACACTTACTAGCTGTGTGACCCTGGGCAAGTCACTTAACCCCAATTGCCTCACACACACACACAAAAGAATTACACCCTCTTGCACACAAAAGTAGTTAGAATAAGGTGGTAGTTTATTTAGGGCCAAGGGAAGGGAAGGGTGCGGGGAGGGAAACCATGAAAGAAATCCTTGGACTTCTCATGGGGAGATCGGCACAAAGCACATGGCTCAGAGGTACCAATCTCCTCGAACAGGAGACTGGAAGGTACTTTTATAGAAGACTGATGGGGGTGGACCATCTGCCTGTGAAAAGTTCCTTTAGTGAGGGAGGACCAAGACACTGTTGCCAAACACTAGCCAACTGAAATGCAGTATAGTCAAAAGAGCCATTGGTAAGCACCCTGCCCCCAGCTGAAATTCACCTCCCAGACATTAATTGTTCTCCGGACAAATTCAATCAGCTTTTCTTTTTTTTTGGGGGGGGGGCATATTTTCCCACAACCATGAAGATCCTTTTAGTTTATATGTTAACATTTATTGCAGAGGATAAAGGGAAAGAAGTTTTATGAAGTTTTAGGGACATATGACTCATGACTAATATACAATAATATTTACATTAAAAATGGTACTATGGGGGGTGGCTAGGTGGCGCAGTGGATAAAACACCGGCCCTGGATTCAGGAGTTCCTGAGTTCAAATCCGGCCTCAGACACTTGACACTTAACTAGCTATGTGACCCTGGGCAAGTCACTTAACCCTCATTGCCCTGCAAAAACAAAAACAAAAAATGGTACTATGAATGTGATGTGGGATGGATTTAATTGATCAAATCGATCGTGAAGCATCCCAAGGAATTACAAGACTCAGTGACTCAGTTTCCCAAGTTTTATTGAAATACTGTGCTGACCACAGGGAGAGCACCAAGGGAATAAGTGTCTCCAATAGGGGGATGAAAAGTGGGGTTTTTATGGTCTGCAAATAAGTTAGCAGTTCATCAGAAAATGATCCCAGGGTTTTTATGGGTCAACAGGGTGATGTGTAGAACCAAAAAATCTTAATTGATCATGCATGCGGAATTGCAAGGGATTCTTGTTCAGGTATGAGTTGGGTTAGAATGCCTGTTAAGTCCCTTTTAGCTCCTGACAGTCTGTGATCCATGGATGATTTCAAAGTGCAGTACCCAGGAACTCCCAAAACCTACCTCAGCAAAATAAATGATAATAAAAGCCTCTCACCTTCCATGGGTTCAGGAGACTTATGTATTCTCCTATAGAAGACCACTCCACTGGCAGGAGAGAGAATATGTGCAGAGAACAGGTATAGCTTCAGACTTGACAGGATAGGGCACTTACACAGGGATCTCTTAGGGAAGAAGGCATACATGGAGATCATGTATGGCCAGAGAACATATCTCCCTAGCAGAATCAGCCAGTTGACAAGTATTTATTAAGTGCTTACCACTCTACACCTGGGCAGCTAGGTGGCACAATAGATAGAGCACTGGGCCTGCAGGCATGTTCCCGAGTTCAAATTCAGCCCCAGACACGCACTAGCTGTGTGACCCTTGGCAGGTCACTTAGCCCTGTTTGCTTCAGTTTCCTTATCTTTAAAATGAGCTGGAGAAGGAAATGGCAAAGCACTCCGGTATCTTTGCTGATAAAACCCCCAATGGGGTTATGAGTTGGATATGAGTGAAAAACAACGGATCGACAACTAAACCTGTACACCCAATGAGTCAACAAACATTTATTAAGCACCTATTATGTGTCCTAGGAACTGCAGGGGTTTGGGAGGGGGGGAGGCAGGTGTAGGAAGGAAAGGTGGGTAAAAAACAGAACCTGCCCTCAAGGAGTGTACTTTTTTTTTTTTTTTTTTTTTTTTGGGGGGGCAATGAGGATTAAGTGACTTGCCCATGGTCACACAGCTAGTAAGTGTCAAGTGTCTGAGGCCGGGTTTGAACTCAGATCCTCCTGAATCTAGGGCCAGTGCTTTATTCACTGTGCCACCTAACTGCCCCAGGAGTGTACTTTCTAATGGGGAGCACAATTTGCAATTAATTAGATACACACAAAATACTCAGGGCAGATAGAAGGTACTTTGAGAGAAGGGATTATCAACTGGGGGGATTGTGACATGCCTCTTGCTGAGACCTGAGCTGGGTCTTGAAGGAAGTCGGGCTAACCAAGAGGCATAGGTGGTGGAGACAGCCAGTTTAAAAGCACCCAAGTCACTGGGCTACCCCAGGGCTATGATTTACAGTTCCTCTGCTGCCACCTTCTGGCCTTCTGTTGAGTTTCCGCCATTATACTGATTATATAGAAATTAATCCATTGTGGGGCAGCTAGGTGGTGTAGTGGATAAAGCACTGGCCCTGGATTCAGGAGTACCTGATCAGGTTCAAATCCAGCCTCAGACACTTGACACTTACTAGCTGTGTGACCCTGGGCAAGTCACTTAACCCCGATTGCCCATAAAAAAACATTAATCCATTGACTTTATTAACTCACAGCCCCTAATGCTATTTTGGCTCTGTTGTGATTAAGACCCTGGTAGCCAGAGCAACCCATAAGCATTAGTGGTTTTTCAAACTCTTTTATTTCTGCCTGAATTGCCACTCTGCACTGAATCTACTCTGACCCCCCCCCCCCGCCCCCCCAATCTTTCTCCTGTTCCTTAGGGGTTCATGCAGTCCAAGCTTCCTTTCAAGACTAGAAAGGACTGGGTGTGCCTGGCAATCTTTGTCCTACTTCCCCGCTAGCAATGAAGTTGCTGTATTTTCTACCAGACAATAGAGCTCTGAACATCCCTTGCCTGGGATATGGTTGGGGGACATTAGAGTTCATCGATTGAAACCCTGCTAATCATTTAACATATTAGGAAACAGGTGCCAAGTGTTTTTGATGTGTCCAAGTTTGCCCCAGGGCAAAGTTGAAATTTGAACTCAAGTCTAAATCCAATATTATTTCACTGTACCAAACAGCGACTCTATTTTGCACAATTTTTTATCTTGGTACTTAAAAACAACAACAACAACAACAACAACAACGAAACAACAATAACCCTTTGTGCTTCTGTATTACATTGAAATGTCGGAAGAAGACTTTAGTAGACAATCAGGTCCACTGAGAGAAAAACCTAAATGGCTTGGTTAACTATGCCTCTAAGGTCTTTTCCTTTTCCTGGGAGAAAGAATTGAATCGGACTTCTTTATTTACCGCCAAATGATTCCTCTGGCCCATGTGGTCTCTCCCTGGTGAATATCTCAAAATGAAAGATGAGGGAGTAATCTTATCCTGTCTTCGGAGACACATAAGACTCACAACAAGAAAGGACATTCAGGTTCTAATGGGAAATCGAGGAAAAGGAGGAGGCTCCAGACCAGCTATCTGTCTAGGGAATGACTTGTCCTAGTAATAGGCAGAGGGCAGATGGGCTTTCTAGGACTGAGAGGAATTCAACAGAGAAAGAGGGAGAGGGAAGATTTTTGGGGTAAAGGGAACGGTGAGAACAAAAGTATACATGTGGAGGGTTCATCCCAGAGGTAGCAAGTTGTCCATTTGGGCTGGCCTATAGTGTACATGGAGAAGAGTAATACGTTATAAAATTGTAGTGCCAGGTTGTGCCAGGGCTAAATAGTTTGACCTCTAGGGGCAGCTAGGTGGTACAGTGGATGAAGTGCTGGAAAAGTGTCATGGGGGAAATGGGGTACGGGGTTTGGGATAGGGGTTAGGGGTTTGTGAAAGGGGTTAGGGGTTTGTGGTCCTTAGGAATTCCTCTTTAAAGAATTACACCCTCTTGCACACAAAAGCAATTAGAGTAAGATGGTAGTTTATTTAGGGGCAAGGGAAGGGAAGGGAAACTATAAAAGAAGTCCTTGGACTTCTCATGGGGAGAAAGGCATGGCACAGAGAGAGTGGCTCTGAGATACCAATCTCCTCGAGCAGGGGACAGGCAGGTACTTTTATAGAGGACTGATGGGGGTGACCATCTGACTGTGGAAAGTTCCTTTAGTGAGGGAGGACCATCCCCCACTGGTGGTGGCTGGAGGAATTGGGTGAGGGGTGGCTGCAGATCTCTAAAACCATCTCCTCAGGACACAAAGGAAGCAGCCACACCTAATCTTATTGCCCCAGGGTTGAGGGAGACTAGAATGAAGGGTGGGGGTCTCAGGGCTAGCTCAGTCTGATCTGGTTCCACTTATCTCTCTAGACGTGTCTGTCCTCTGGTTTAGTTTCTCATGGAGAAGATTCTTTGATGTGCCCCAGAGAACTTCTGGGGTGCTATGGGCCCATAACATGATATATCTCCTCACAACAACCCCAGGAGGTAGCTGACATTTTCCCCCTATTTTACAGATGAGCAACTTGTGGCAGACAGAGGTTAAGTGACTTACTCAGGATCACAAGCTAATAACATCGACAAGAACAAGAACAATAGCTAACGTTTATATAACACTTGCTATGTGCCAGACACTGTCTAAGTTCTTTACAAATATCTCATTTGATCCTCACAACAGCCCTGGGAGGTATGGGTTATTATGATCCTCAATTTGCAGAAGAGGAAACTGAGGCAAACAAGTGTTGTGGGCCCAAAGTAACCCAGAAGTTTTGGGGGGCACATCAAGGAATCTTGTCCTTGAGAAACTAAACCAGAGGACAGATACGTGGAGAGAGATAAGTGGAACCAGATGAGACCTGAGCTAGCTTCAGGACCTCCACCTTTCATTCTGGTCTCCCTTACCCCATGGGAGATAAGATTAGGTGTGGCTGCTTCTTTTGTGTTCTGAGGAGATGGCTTGAGAGATCGGCAGCTACCCCTCACCCACCTCCTCTAGCCACCACCAGTGGGGGATGGTCCTCCCTCACTAAAGGAACTTTCCACAGGCAGATGGTCGCTCCCATCAGTCTCCTATAAAAGTACCTACCAGCCTCCTGCTCGAGGAGATAGGTACCTCAGAGCCACGTGCTTTGTTCCATACCTCTCTCCCCATGAGAAGTCCAAGGTTTTCTTCCATGGTTTCCCTTCCCCTCCCTCCTTCCCTTCCCTTGCCCCTAAATAAACTACCATCTTATTCTAACTGCTTTTGTGTGCAAGAAGGTGTCATTCTTTAAAGAGGAATTCCTAAGAACCCCAACTCTTACCCCAAACCGGTACCCCATTTTCCTCCATAACACAAGGTTAAATGATTTAGCCAAGGTCACACAGCTAGTAAGTACTGGAGGCTCCATTTGTTTTTGTTTTTGTTTTTGTTTTTGTTTTTGTTTTTGTTTTTGTTTTTGCTGGGCAATTGGGGTTAAGCGACTTGCCCAGGGTCACAGAGCTAGTAAGTGTTAAGTGTCTGAGGTCGGATTTGAACTCAGGTACTCCTGAATCCAGGGCCGGTACTCTATCCACTGCGCCACCTAGCTGCCCCTTGGAGGCTCCATTTGAACTCAGGTCTTCCTGACTCTAGGACCAGTCCTCTTTCTATGGGGCCCATGTAGCTACTATGATATTTGGGTGTATATTGTTATTTATTTATTTATTCATTCATTCATTTTTTTTATTTGTTTATTTAGCAGGGCAGTGAGGGTTAAATGCCCAAGGTCATGCAGCTAGTAAGTGTCAGGTGTCTCTAGCATCAATGAGATTTTTTCGCCTGTGCAGCTGTCACCACATTGCCACCGATAACCTGTGAGTGGTTGTATTTCTCCTTGATGTGCTTGATCATGTTAACTTGGAAAATGGAGTTTCCTTGAGAAGAATCCAGCACAACCACATCGACACCAGCCTGGGCCAGCAAGTCAAGCCGATACTTGTCGTTCTCACGGGTGCCGGTGGCTGCCCCACACAGAAGCTGCTTCTTGGTGTCCTTGGATGCCAGGGGGGTAGTCCCGATTCTTCTTCAGGTCTGTTCGGGCAATGGTGGCTACTAGCTCGTCATCCTCATTCACAATGGGGAGCTTCCCTTTCTTGCTCCGCTGCAAGATTTCATTGGCTTTCTTTAGTGTGACTCCTGCAGGAGCCACTACTAGATCCTCCCTCCTAGTCATGGTCTCGCCCAGAAAACAGTCATGTTCCTCCTCCTTAAGAAAGTCGATGTCACGAAAGGAGATGATGCCCACCAGGCGGCTGCCCATCTTGTCATTGTCTGTGATTGGGATTCCACAGAAGCCATGCCTTGCCCTGGCTTCAAACACATCTCTGACTCGATCTTTAGAGCTCAGGACCACAGGGTCAGTGATGAAGCTCTGCTCATATTTCTTTACTTTACGCACTTCATTGGCCTTCTTGGTAAGTGCTGAAGTTAGGGCTACTTGATCTGCTGAGAAGTCTATATAGCCCGGGAGGATAAGGGAGTCATTGCACGTGAACCCATCTCCGCAGTTGAAGAGTCGCTGCGCCGTGAGCCCATCATCTGGAACGTAACAAGTGCCACCGCTGTTGAGATAGTCTGCCATGAAGACTCATATGAACCGATGTATAGTGAAGTGAGCGGAAGTGGGAAGACATTGTGCAAAGTGGCAGCAGTATTGTTCCGATGAGCAGTTGTGAATGAGATAGTCTGCCATGGGGAGGACGGGACGGGGAAGGGGGAGGGGGAGGAAGTGGGCCGGGCTGGCAGGAGACCCGGGCAGAGCCACGTGGGGTTGATACTTCTCCCGCCTCAATACGGTACTTGTAACGTTAGCTATAGCAATGAGAAGAAAAAGGAATGGAAGGAATTAGAAGAGGCAATGAGGAAACATAATCATCACGCTTTGCAGATAATAGAGAACCCTAGAGAATCAACTGAAAAACACCTTGAAATAATTAACAACTTTATCAAAGTTGCAGATGTAAAATAAACCCATATAAATCATCAGCATTTCTTTATATGGCCAAGAAATTTCAGCAGCAAGATAAGATAAGAAAGAGAAAATCCATTTAAAAATAACTGTAGACAATATAAAATACTTAGGAGTCTACCTGCCAAGACAAACCCAGCAACTACATGAACACAATTACAAAACACTTTTTTCTTCCTTCCTTCCTTCCTTTCTTTGTGAGGCAATTAGGGTTAAGTGACTTGTCCAGGGTCACACAGCTAGTAAGTGTCAAGTGTCTGAGGCTAGATTTGAACTCAGGTCCTCCTGACTCCAGGGCCGTGCTCTATCCACTGCGACACCTAGCTGCCCCTACAAAACACTTGTCACACAAAGTCAGATCTAGACACTTGGAAAAACATTAATTGCTCATGGGTAGGCCAAGCCAATATAATGAAAAAGACAATTCTACCTAAATTAATTTACTTACTCAGTGCCATAACAATAAAACTACCAAAAAGCATTTGATAGAGCTAGAAAAAATAACACAATTCATCTGGAAGAACAAAAGATCAAGAATATCAAGGGAATTACTGGTGGTGGTGGTGGTGGTGGTGGGAATACAAAGAAAGGTTGCCTAGCAAAACCAGATCTCAAACTATATTACAAAACAGTAATCATCAAAATTATCTGGTACTGGCTAAGAAATAGAATGGTGGCTCAGTGGACTAGAGTAGGTACATAAGACACAGTAGTTAGCAACCATAGTAACCCAGTGTTTGATAAACCCAGAGACCCCAGCCTTTGGGATAAGAACTCACTATTTGACAAACACTGCTGGGAAAACTAGAAAACATTAGGACACAAATGAGGTGTAGACCAACATCTTATACCATATATCAAGATGAGGTCAAAATGGGTGTATAATGTAGACTTAAAGGGTGACACCATAAGCAAATTAGAAGAGCAGGGCATAGTCTACCTGTCAGATATATGGAGAAGGGAAGAATTCATAACCAAACAAGAGATAGAGAGAATTAAAAAATATAAAGTAAATAATTTTGATTACATTAAAATAAAAAGCTTTTGTATACACAAAACCAATGCAACCAAGATTAGAAGGAAAGCAGAAAGCTGGGAAACAATCTTTACAGTAAGTGTCTCTGACAAAGTCCTCTTTTCTCAAACATGTAGGGAACTGAGTCAAATTAATAAGAATACAAGCCACTCCCTGATTGAGAAATGGTCAAAGAATATGTACAGGCAGTTTTCAGCTGAAGAAATCAAAGCTATCTATAGGTATATAAAGAAGTGCTCTAAATCACTTTTGATTAGAGAAATGCAAATTAAAACAAGTGTGGTGAACCACCTCACACCTATCAGATTGACTAATATGACAAAAAGGGAAAATGATAAACGTTGGAGAGGATGTTGGAAAATTGGGACACTAATGCACTGTTGTGGGAGTTGTGAAGTGATCTGACCATTCTGGAGAGCAATTTAGAACTATGCCCAAAGGACAATCAAACTGCATACCCTTTGATCCAGCAGTAACACTACTAGGTCTGTCTCCCAAAGAGATCATAAAAAAAGGGGAAAGGACTTACATGTGTAAAAATATTGATAATAGCCCTTCTGTGGTGGCAAAATATTGGAAACTGAGGGATGTCCATCAATTGGGGGATGGCTGAACAAGCCATCCATATACCACTATTGTGCAATCAGAAATCTTGAGCAGGCCGATCTCAGAAAAACCTGGAAAGACTTGTAAGAACTGATGGAAAGTGAAATGAGCAGAACCAGGAAAACACCTTACATGTTGTCTGCAACATTGTGTGATGATCAGGTATGAATGACAGCTCTTCTCAGCAATACAATGATCCAAGACAAGTACAAGAGACTCAGGAAGGAAAATGCTATCCAGATCCAGATCCAGAACATGATGGACTCCGAATGGAGATTGAAAAGCATTCTTTCACTTACTTTATTCTTTTTCATGATTTTTTGCTTTGATCTATTTCTTCTTTCACAACTGTGAATCACATGGAAATGTTTTACATGATAGCACATGTATAACCTATATCAAATTGCCTACCATTTTCCAAAGAACAGAGTGAATGGAGGGGAGGGAGAAAAATTTGGAACTCAAAATTTTGTAAAAAGGAATGCTAAAATAGAGCACCGGCCCTGGATTCAGGAGGACCTGAGTTCAAATCCGGCTTCAGACCCTTGACACTTACTAGCTGTGTGACCCTGGGCAAGTCACTTAACCCCAATTGCCTCACCAAAAAAAAAACAAAAAAAGAAAGAAAGAAAAAGAAAAGAATGCTAAATTTTTTCTTGACGTGTAATGGGGGGGAGGGAACAAAATACTAATTTTTTTAAAGGAAAAAAAAAGACCATGAGGTAGGGCTTACTAGCTGTCATGGGGTGCAGAGCACCCCAGAAGTTCTCTGGGGCACATCAAGGAATCTTCTCCTTGAGAAACTAAACCAGAGGACAGATAACGCCTAGAGAGATAAGCTGAACCAAATCGGATTGAGCTAGTTTCCGATTCCTACCCTTCATTCTGGTCTCCCTTACCCTGGGGAGATAAATTTGGGTCTGACTTCGGCCTTTGTGTTCTGAAGAGGGATCTGTAGCCACCCCTCACCCAATTCCTTTAGTCACTACCAGTGGGGGATGGTCCTCCACTCCTCACCCAATTCCCCCAGCTACCACCAGTGGGGGATGGTCCTCTCTCACTAAAGGAACTTTTCACAGGCAGATGGTCCACCCCCATCAGTCCTCTATAAAAGTACCTTCCAGTCTCCTGTTCCAGGAGATTTGGTACCTCTGAGCCATGTGCTTTATGCCAGTCTCCCCATGAAAAGTCCAAGGATTTCTTTCATGGTTTCCCTCCCCGCACCCTTCCCTTCCCTTGGCCCTAAATAAACGACCACCTTATTCTAACTACTTTTGTGTGCAAGAGGGCGTAATTCTTTAAAGAGGAATTCCTAAGAACCCCAACCCCTAACCCAGCCCGTACCCCATTTCCCCTATATCATAGCCTTCATATAGTTTGGGGAAGTATGAGAGAACAAAGAACAGGAAGCATAAAACAATGAGATTAATTACATACTCTGAAGTATCAGATGATGTTAACACAATTGGATAGAAGTCAGGAATGCAGGGCTAGCAACAACCCCGCTTTCCTTCTTGTAAGTATGGAAAGCTCATCAGTGGTGTCTACCTACATGGCTAGTTAGGGTCACCTAACAGTCCAGACTCTGGAAGGACAGCCATATTTGCAAAGATAACACTTCCTGGTAGCCACCTGCATCTTGCAAAGCTTGTTAGACAGGATAACAAATCTCACTTAATTGCACATTGGCAACAAGATGTGTAGAGACAAAGAGATCATTGTACCATTATAATTATATAATTATAATGATGTGAAAGACTTAGTTACTCTGATCAATACAATAATCCAAGACAATTCCAAAGGACTCATGATGAAAAATGCTATCTGCCTTCGGAGGGAACAGAGGACCCCTGAGTGCAAATCAAAATATAATTTTCTCACTCTCCTTATTTTCCTTGCCCTTTTTTTGGAGACAAGAGTTAATATGGTGTTAATACGGACCACCTGGATTTGATGGAGCTGCCTTATTATCCAAAAGTATTTTATGAAACCCTGGATTAATAGGAGCAAAATGCCCTTTGCCTGAACTCCAAACTGAACCCAGATAAGTCCCTCCCTGGTGACATCTTTCCCCAGGATAGTAAGTTCCTATCTTGTGGGGACATATTTCCTCCATATTTGTTATAACTGGAATTGTTAAAAACTGCTTTGCATTACATCCATTTTTGTTATAGTATTTGCTTTGGGGTTGATTTGTATCATGCTAATGAAACTGACAACACCCTGTAACCACTGAACAAAAAAAACTTATATACCCTCAGAAAGAGGGAGTCTTCGAGCTCCTCCTTTGGAAGGGGTCTTCGCATGAATCATGCTTGTTTTTTCCTGGGACAAAAAACTGGTACTGTTTTTCCTGTCTGTCTCTGATCTGTTTTTTCCTGTAGGAGAAATTATGTTCTCTGATTTGTTTGTTTTTTGTTTGTTTGTAGGAGACAGGCAAATAATATCATATCGCTTGCCTTCTCAGTGGGCGGAGGAGGACGAGGAAGACGGAATAACTTGTTCCTATTACGTCTTCCTCCCCAGGAGTGTTCTATCACGTTGAAAATGCCGTCCGTCCGTCCGTCCGTCCGTCCGTCCGTCTGTCTGTCTGTCTGTCTGTCTGTCTGTCTGTCTGTCTGTCTGTCTGTCTGTCTGTTGAGGCTGGGGAAAGAGAAGAGGGTTGGGACAGGCAGAAAGAAGCTCAGATGTGAGCCCAAGGAAGCGATTGGTCGCCTTGTTGCGGAAGTGGGGAGGGCTATGCAAATGAAGTTTCCGAGTAGGCAAGATTTTCTGGGGGCTAGGCCAGGGAAGTGTCTTCTTGCGCGAAGAAAGTGCTAAGTTTAGCAAAAAGTCCGTTTTCTCGCGTTTTTTCAGGTAACCGACTAGCTGTGTGAAGGCTCAAGTCTGGCGGCGGTTTTGGAGGGTGTGGGAGCTAGCTGGCGGAGACGGGGAGGCTTGGTCAACTATTTAGTAGTCGTCCCGCGTTTATAGGGGTTTTGTTGCGAAGGTGGCGGGGGCGTGGCAGACCCACCCTTTATCACTTCTCGGCCCTTCTGTTCTTATCAGTTTAATATCTGATGCGTCCTTTGTCGAGGACAATCTATTAAATGGATTTTTGAAGCTGGGAGTCAGAATAGGAGCTTTCTCCGTCCGCTCCACGCGTCGACCCGGCATTGCAGTACTTCTGAGAACGGTGCATTTTCCCTCGGGGAAGAAAAAGTCGGTTTGAATAGTAAAAAGTGATTCCTAGGAAAGAGATTGAGGTGATTTTTGCGGGTCTGAGGGGAACGTTCGGTTAGTTAGAACAACTTCGGGTACCGAGGGGGATGACGAGAGGTCGGATAATCCGTAGATCGCCTACCCGGAGGAATTTGCCTCTCTACCTTCCTCCCCACCCCCGTGCCCCCCTCTCTGTACAAATAACGATTTCTCATGCTTTCACTATCAGACTTTGTACTCTGTGAAGATACAGTTTCCATGCCTTCGCTGTGAAGAGTTTCCATACCATCATTATCCATTCTATGTTGTATCGTATCGCGGTCATTTTGACAACATTCTTGCCCCACTACGTCAAGTACTTAAAGGGATTCGGTTCTCCTACTACTCCCTTAGAACCAGTTCCGCCAATAGGGGATGGGAGATTTTCCTTATTTGCCGGTTCAGATCTACTTTGATGATCAATGGGAGTTAAGCCGCCTGAGCCAAAAAACTGGACCGGTTATGCCAGGTGTCCAGTAGGGGGAAATATAAAGCTTTTTTTTTTTCCTTTTTTTTTTTTAGTGAGGCAATTGGGGTTAAGTGACTTGCCCAGGGTCACACAGCTAGTAAGTGTTAAGTGTCTAAGGCCGAATTTGAACTCAGGTACTCCTGACTCCAGGGCCGGTGCTCTATCCACTGCGCCACCTAGCTGCCCCGGAAATATAAAGCTTTAGCAAACGTGGTACCTTTCTTCACTCCTGGTGGTAACACACCCAATCCACAGAGTACAGAAAGAGAACACAAATGCAAAGGATTCAAAACAAAACCCTCTTACAGAACTGAATAGGGGAAAATCCCTTTCCCCTCAGGAGATCAGGAAATGCCATCCAGGTGGGTTTGCTTTCCAGAAGCAGAAATGGGGTTGTATGGACAAAGGGGAGGAAAAAGACAATTTGGGGAGATAAAGGATATTTATCCCGTGTTCTGGGGCGGGGGGGGGGGGAAGGGGACGGGGCAAGGGGGACACAAGCCTAAAATAAGTATGAAGAACCAGTCCCAGTTCCAACATTGACTAGATTTGTGATCTTGGGGAAATGGATCCTCACTCTCTTCCTCTGTAAAAGAGGCTTAATAAATACTTCCACAACCTCCATTCCTGGACTTTTTGTAGAGAAAATTGCTTTCTAAGCCTTCAAAGCACAAGTTAAGCAGAAGAACTTAAGTGGCATTAGTAGGAAAGGCTGCTGTGGCCAGCAAAAATCAAAAGGAAAGACCCTCGCTCCTACACCAGGTAGAAGCTATGGTTAATGTAGGGGATATTCCCCTTTGTCCGAACAAATCATCACACACACACACACACACACACACACACACACACACACACACACACACACACACACACCGCAACTGACTGAATCATTAGGGAATAATCAGTTGAGACTTAGTGGCCTCTTGATGATGAATGATCCCTGGTATCATGTGATGGGAAGGGGGAAGGGGGGAAGGGGAGAAGGGGGGAAAACCGAACCTGGTCTCGTGCCATTAGGATGAAAAAATGCCTAGTATTGCCCATACAGCCTAGGGTCATTTCCTGCTACAAGTTCCAGTAGAGATAGTGCGGGTTTGCTGGCGGTTCCCTGCAGGCTGGAAGTGTGACGTGAGGAAAGGGCAGGCAATATGCAGATAAGGAGGCTTTCGGGCGAGTATTCCCTGAGCTTTTCTGTGGCATACAGAGATTTTATGGGGTAGAGAGAATTAAGTGCGGTGCTCTGGTTAGAAATGTCGAGCGACGTTGTTGTGTTTTGGGCCTGGATTTTTGCGTAGGCGAGGTGGGAGTGCTGTGTGAGTGTTGCCATGTCTTTAATGTGTGTGTGTGTCGCGGGAGTGGGCGTTCATGGTGTCCCAAAGCATACTTACCTGGCAGGGGTGATTCCATGATCACGAAGGTGGTTTCCCCAGGGCGAGGCTTATCCATTGCACTCCGGATGGGCTGACCCCTGCGATTTCCCCAAATGCGGGAAACTCGACTGCATAATTTGTGGTAGTGGGGGACTGCGTTCGCGCTCTCCCCTGATTTACGAGTTGTAATGTGAGGCGTTAACTGTACTTTTTTTTCTTTTTCTTGCTATCTTTTCTGCGTTGTTTCTCGAGGCAGGGATATGGTTGTCTTCTTCTTTCTTGGCGCTAGTTGCTTCGTTTGGGAATTTTTTATGGGTGGTGCTGATTCCTTTTACTCGCCGCACACGGAACGCATCGCCACGATTTCCCTTTTGATAAATCAAGCTCGCACCTGCTCAATCTTTCGCTTTCCACTTAATGCCAGAAAGGGTCCTTCGAAAAAGAAGCTTAGTCATTGAAGTTCTTTACTTATTTCTTCGCGCCACCTCTCAATTTTTCAATTCCCAGTTCCCTGTCTTCTGCTCAAAGCGACAGATCTCGCCATCACCCCCAATCTAAAGGGAGAATAGTACCTAGAGTCTGGGAAAAGCCTTCCATTAGACAAGCTGGTTCAAATTAATGCAAGCACAGGGAAAACATCACCAGAGAAGAAGACACGGGCCGGGGGGCCTTCACGGTGTCTTACCGGTGATCCCTTGCCAGGTGCCTGAGGGTGTATAAGAGGGTATGGATACTCCTGTGTTTCCTCTCTGCTTTGCCACGTCGGGAGAGAAAGTCATTTTAGAGGTGGTTTTTTTTTTTGTTTGTTTTGTTTTGTTTTAATTCAACAGTGACCATTTCCCGCGCTTTATCGTTTTTACCGAAAGGGACGAAAAAGGAGCTCTCAAGCCCAGCAGTTTTCTGAAATTCTGCGCCAGTTTTCATAAAAGTCACGGACAATTGAATCGGTATCCTGTATAAGTAAAGACACGAATTTGTTTTCCTCCTGGTCATATGTAATCACAGTCCCAGTTGGTTCGCTGTAGCGTTCCTGAAAAATCACTTTTAAAAGCACTTGCCATTTTCGAGAGATTGGCTTTGGTTTACCCAACAAATGTAGACACCCCTTGCGGTGTGGTTGTTCCTTTCCTTTCCTTTCCTTTCCTTTCCTTTCCTTTCCTTTCCTTTCCTTTCCTTTCCTTTCCTTTCCTTTCCTTTCCTTTCCTTTCCTTTCCTTTCCTTTCCTTTCCTTTCCTTTCCTTTCTCCTTTCCTTTCTCCTTTCCTTTCTCCTTTCCTTTCTCCTTTCCTTTCTCCTTTCCTTTCTCCTTTCCTTTCTCCTTTCCTTTCCTTTTTCCTTTCCTTTCCTTTCCTTTCCGAGGCAGTTGGCGTTAAGTGACTTGCCCAGGGTCACACAGCTAGTAAGTGTCAAGTGCCTGAGGCCAGATTTGAACTCAGGTCCTCCTGAATCCAGGGCCAGTGCTCTATCCACTCTACCACCTAGCTGTCCCAGCAACAACCACAACTACATCGAAACATACTGGAATGGGGCAGCTAGGTGGCACAGTGGATAGAGCACCGGCCCGGGAGTCAGGAGTACCTGAGTTCAGATCAGGCCTCAGACACTTAACACTAGCTGTGTGACCCTGGGCAAGTCACTTGGCCCCAATTGCCTCACTAAAAAAACCAAAAACCAAAACAAAACAAAAAACAAAACATACTGGAATGTTCAACAGATTGTGCGTTTGTTTGCATTCGAATCAATTTTTTTGAGATCGCAACTACGTAACCGAAAAACACTGGTCAGAGAGACAACTCCGGGGCACATACCAGGTCTGCAAGTGATAGATTCAAAGGCAGCTAATTCGTTTTTTACAGGAAATGGCATTTTATTCAGGTACTGCCCAGAATGTGAATCACATAGTGGTTTCCATTTCCCATAAGGATCACGGCTGCCTTAAACGGGGCAATTCCACTGGAACAAAGGTTTATGCTTATGCAGATCAGGAGCTAATATCCCGTATCTAGCTGGATCCTGAAAAGTCAAAACTGAGAAGCTAGGAATTATAGGTGTTTGAAAGAAAGAACACACAACTCACACAAAATAGATAGTCTGGATGCAAGATGAACTAACACTGCAAGGGTGTGTGTGTGTGGGGGGGGGCGGTTGAGAGCTCCAAAATATGCCTGCTAAATACAAAAATAGACCTTTACATTACCCCAATTTTTACCTAAAGGAAAACTGAATAGACATTCGTTTTTCTGTCATAGATGTGAATTTGATGTAAAACCTCTGTCAGCACAGCTTGACTTTGGACAGATTATCTGGTCCTGGTCATTGTCCTTGACTTTAGCACTGTCCCTATCTCTTTCTTTATCAAAATTTGGTATCTCCCCCCCCCCCCATTACAAGTAAAAACAGTTTTAAACATTGTTGTAACATTTTTTGAGTTACAAATGCTCTCCTGCCCTCCTTCCCCCTCCTCCACTCCCTACCCCAGAAGGCAAGCAACTTGATTTTGGTTGTACCTGTGCAGTCATGCAAAACATATTTCCATGTTAGTCATGCTGTGAAATAAAACACAGATAAAAAGAAATGAGAAGGGGCAGCTAGGTGGCACAGTGGATAGAGTACTTGAGTTCAAATCTGGCCTCAGACACTTAACACTTACTAGCTGTGTGATCTTGGGCAAGTCACTTAACCCCAATTGCCTTGCTAAAAAAAAAAAAAGAAATGAGAAAAAGAAATAAGGAAAAAGTGTGCTTCTACCTGCATTCAGTTCTTTCTCTGGAGATAGACAGCATTTTTCTTCATAAATCCTTCAGAATTGTCTTGGATCATTGTATAGCTGAGAAGACCTACATCATTCACAGTCAACCATCACATAATATTGCTGTTACTGTACACAATGTTCTCCTGGTTCTGCTCATTTCACTTCGTATCAGCTCATGTAAGTCTTTCCAGGTTTTTCTGAGAGCATTCTGCCCATCATTTCTTACAGCACAATAGTTATTCCATCACAATCATACACAACACCTTGTTCAACCATTCCCCGATTGATGGATATCCCTTTGATTTCAAATACTTTAAAAAAAATCATGAAAGTATTTTATTATTTTCCAGTTACATGTAAAGATTAGTTTTCAATATTTGGGGGGGGGGCAGGGCAATGAGGGTTAAGTGACTTGCCCAGGGTCACACAGCTAGTAAATGCCAAGGGTCTGAGGCAGGATTTGAACTCAGGTCCTCCTGAATCCAGGGCCGGTGCTTTATCCACTGCGTCACCTAGCTGCCCCCAATATTTGTGTGTTTTTTTTTAAATAAAAGTATTTTATTATTTTCCAGTTACATGTAGAAATAGTTTTCAACATTTGTTTATATAAGATTTCCAATTTCAAATTTTTCTCCCTCCCTCCCTTCCCTCTCCCCCCCCTCCCCTAGACAGCAGGTAATCTGATATAGGTTATATATACATAATAACATTAAACATATTTCTGCATTAGTTATGTTATAAGAGAAGAATCAGAGCAAAAAGGAAAAACCTCAAAACAGAAAACCAACAGCACCAAAAACAAAAGAAATAGTATGGTCCAATCAGCATCCATATTCTACAGTTCCCTTTTTTTTTTCCCCTGGATTTGGAGAGCCTTTTCCATCATGAGTCTTTTGGAACTTTCTTGTACCATTGGATTGGAGAGCAGAATCTAGTCTACCACACTTGATCAACACATAATGTTGATGATACCGTGTATAATGCTGTTCTGGTTCTGCTCATCTCAGTCATTATCAGTTCATGCAAGTCCTTCCAGGTTTCTCTGAACTCCTGCTCATCGTTTCTTAAAGCACAATAGAATTCCATTACATTCATATACCACAACTTGTTCAGCCATTCCCCAATTGATGGACATCCCCTCAATTTCCAATTCCTTGCCACCACAAAAAGAGCAGCTATAAATATTTTTGTACATGTGGGTTCTTTTCCCTTTTTGATGATCTCTTTGGGAAAAAGACCCAAAAGTGGTATTGCTGGGTCAAAGGGTATGCACAGCTTTATAGCCCTTTGGGCATAATTCCAAATTGCTCTCCAGAATGGTTGAATCAGTTCACAGCTCCACCAACGATGCGTTAGTATTCCAATTTTTCCACAGCTTCTCCAACATTTATTATTTTCCTTTTTTGTCATATTAGCCAATCTGACAGGTGTCAGGTGGTACCTCAGAGTTGTTTGAATTTGCATCTCTCTAATCAATAGTGATTTAGAGCATTTTTTCATATGGTAATAGGTAGCTTTGACTTCTTCATCAGAAAATTGCCTGTTCATACCCTTTGAGCATTTCTCAATTGGGGAATGACCTGGATTCTTATAAATTTGATTTAGTTCCCTATATATTTTAGAAATGAGGCCTTTATCAGGAGTACTGGCCATAAAAACTGTTTCCCAGCTTTCTGCCTCCCTTCTAATTTTGGATGCATTGCTTCTGTTTGTACAAAAACTTTTTAATTTAATGTAATCAAAGTCATCCATTTTGCATTTCATAATATTCTCTATCTCTTGTTTGGTCATAAACTGCTCTCCTTTCCAAAGATCTGAAAGGTAGACTATTCCTTCTTCTCCTAATTTACCTATGGTATCACCTCTTATGTCTAAATCATGTACCCATTTTGACCTTATTTAAGTATAAGGTGTCAGATGTTGGTCTATGCCTAATTTCTGCCATACTATCTTCCAGTTTTCCCAGCAGTTTTGGTCAAATACTGAATTCCTATCCCAGAAGCTGGGGTCTTTGGGTTTATCAAACAGTACATTACTAATGTCATTTACTGCTGTGTCTCCTGTGCCCGGCCTATTCCATTGGTCCTCCACTCTATTTCTTAGCCAGTACTAGGTGGTTTTGATGACTGCCACTTTATAGTAGAGCTCCACATTTGGTACAGCTAACCCACCTTCCTGTGCATTTTTTTCCCCATTATTTCCCTTGATATTCTTGACTTTTTGTTTTTCCAGATGAATTTTGTTATTATTTTTTATAGCCCTATAAAATAATTTTTAGGCAGTCTGATTGGTATGGCACTGAATAAAAGGACATTAATTTAAGTAGAATTGTCATTTTTATTATATTTACTTGGCCTATCCACGAGCAATTGATATCTTTCCAATTATTTAGATCTGATTTGATTTGTGTGAAAAGTGTTTTGTAATTGTGTTCATAGAGTTCCTGGGTTTGTCTTGGCAAGCAGACTCCCAAGTATTTTATATTATCTACTGTTACTTTATTTATTTATTGGTGGGGGGAGGGTGTTTTGTTTTGGTTTTGGTTAGGCAATTGGGGTTAATTGACTTGCCCAGGGTCACACATCTAGTGATTGTCAAGTGTCTGAGGCTGGATTTGAACCCAGGCCCTGACTTCAGGGCCGGTGCTCTATCCACTGGGCCACCTAGCTGCCCCCCTCTACCCCTACTTTATTTATTTTTGTTTGTTTGTTTGTTTTCTGGTGGGTTTTTTTGTGAGGCAATTGGGGTTAAGTGACTTGCCCAGGGTCGCACAGCTAGTTAGTGTCAAGGGTCTGAGGCCAGATCCGAACCCAGGTCCTCCTGAATCCAGGGCCGGTGCTCTATCCACTGCGCCACCTAGCTGCCCCTCTACTCTTACTTTAAATGGAATTTCTCTTTCTATCTCTTGCTGCTGGACTTTGTTGGTCATGTATAGAAATGCTGATGATTTATGTGGGTTTATTTTATATCCTGCTAATTTGCTAAAGTTGTTAATTGTTTCAAGTAATTTTTGAGTTGATTCTCTAGGATGCTCTAAGTATATCATCATATTATCTGCAAAGAGTGATAGTTTTGTTTCCTCTTTACCTATTCTAATTCCTTTAATTCCTTTTTCTTCTCTGATTGCTAAAGCTAACATTTCTAGTACAATATTAAATAATAGGGGTGATAATGGACATCCCTGTTTCACCCCTGATCTTATTGGGAAGGCCTCTAACTTATCTCCATTACATGTAATGCTTGCTGATGGTTTTAGGTAGATACTGCTTATTATTTTAAGGAAAGCTCCACCTATTCCTAAACTCTCTAGTGTTTTTTTATTAGGAATGGGTGCTGTATTTTGTCAAAGGCTTTCTCTGTATCTATTGAGATAATCATATGATTTTGGTTAGTTTTCTTATTGATGTGGTTGATTATGTTAATAGTTTTCCTAGTGTTGAACCAGCCCTGCATTCCTGGTATAAATCCCACCTGGTCATAGTGGGGTTTTTTTGTTTGTTTTTTTAGTGAGGCAGTTGGGGTTAAGTGACTTGCCCAGGGTCACACAGCTAGTAAGTGTTAAGTGTCTGAGGACGGATTTGAACTCAGGTACTCCTGAATCCAGGACTGGTGCTCTATCCACTGTGCCACCTGGCTGCCCCTGGTCATAGTGTATTATCCTCGTAATCACTTGCTGTAATTTCCTTGCTAATATCTTATTTAAGATTTTTAGCATCAATATTCATTAGGGAAATTGGTCTATAATTTTCTTTCTCTGTTTTTGCTCTGCCTGGTTTTGGTATCACCACCATATTTGTGTCATAAAACGAATTTGGTAGAACTCCTTCTTCACCTATTTTTCCAAATAATTTGTATAATGTTGGAATTAATTGTTCTTTAAATGTTTGGTAGAATTCACCTGTAGACCCATCTGGCCCTGGGGATTTTTTCTTAGGGAGTTCACTAATGGCTTGTACAATTTCTTTTTCTTTTTCTTTCTTTTTTTTTTTTTTTTGGTGAGGCAATTGGAGTTAAGTGACTTGCCCACGGTCACACAGCTAGTAAGTGTTAAGTGTCTGAGGCTGGATTTGAACTCAGGTACTCCTGAATCCAGGGCCGAGTGCTTTATCCACTGTGCCATCTAGCTGCCCCACAATTTCTTTTTCTAATATGGGCTTATTTAAGGATTTTATTTCCTCTTCAGTTCACCTGGGCAGTTTGCATTTTTGTAAATATTTATCCATTTCATTTAGATTGTTAAATTTATTGGCATACAGTTGGGCACAATAGTTCCTAATTATTGCTTTAATTTCCACTTCATTGGTGGTAAGATCACCCCTTTTATTTTTGATACTGGTAATTTGGTTTTCTTCTTTCTTTTTTTAAATCAAATTAACCAGTGGTTTATCTATTTTATTGTGGGTTTTTTTTTTTTCATAAAACCAGCTCTTAGTTTTATTGATTCATTCTATAGTTTTCTTGCTTTCAATTTTATTAATTTCTCCCTTAATATTCAGGATTTCTAATTTAGTATTTAATTGGGGATTTCTAATTTGTTCTTTTTCTAGTTTTTTAAGTTGCATGCCCAATTCATTGATCTCCTCTTTCTCTTTTTTATTCATGTAAGCAGTTATAGCTATAAAATTTCCCCTAAGCACTGCTTTGGCTGTATCCCATAGATTTTGGTATGTTGTCTCATTATTGTCATTCTCTTGGATAAAGTTATTGATTGTTTCTATGATTGGTTGTTTGACCCACTCATTCTTTAGAATGAAATTATTTAGTTTCCAATTGATTTTCAGTCTACCTTTCCATGGCTCTTTATTACATGTAATTTTTATTGCATCATGATCTGAGAAGTATGCATTTACTATTTCTGCCTTTCTACATTTGACTATGATGTTTTCGTGCCCTAATACATGGTCAGTTTTTGAAAATGTGTCACGTACTGCTGAGAAAAAGGTATATTCCTTTCTATCCCCATTCAGTTTTCTCCAGACATCTATCCTGTCTAACTTTTCTAGTATTCTATTCACCTCTTTTTCACTTCTTTCTTGTTTATTTTGTGACTAGAGTTATCTAATTCTGAGAGGGGAAGATTCAGATCCCCCACTAGTATAGTATTACTGTCTATTTCCTCTTGTAACTCATTTAACTTCTCCTCTAAAAACTTGGATGCTATACCACTTGGTGCATACATGTTTAATATTGATATTACTTCATTATCCATAGTGCCTTTTAGCAAGATGTAGTTTCCTTCCCCCCCTCCCCCCATTTTTGCCTTTGCTTTGTCTGAGATAAGGATTGCTACCCCTGCTTTTTTTACTTTAGCTGAAGCATAATATATTCTGCTCCAACCTTTTACCTTTACTCTGTGTGTATCTCTCTGCTTCAAATGTGTTTCTTGTAAACAGCATGTTGTAGGATTCTGGTTTTTAATCCACTCTGCAATTCGTTTCTGTTTTATGGGAGACTTCATCCCATTCACATTCACAGTTAAAATTATTTATTTAATTGTTTATTTCCCTTCATCTTCTTTTCCCCTTTGTACTCTTTTCCCCCTTCTTTCCCCCTATTCCACTTGACCAGTGTTTTGCTTCTGACCACTGCCTGCCTCAATCTGCCCTCCCTTTTATCAGCTGCCCTTCTTTATCTTGCCCCTTTTCCCCCCACTTGTGTCCTCCCTTCTATCCCTTCCCCTTTTGTTTCCTTAAAGAGAAAGCCAAGTTTCTTTATACAAATGGGAGTGTATTTTATTCCCTCCCTGAACCAAATCTGATGAGAGTAAGGTTGCAACAATGCCCACCCCTCCCTTCTTTCCCTCTGTTGTAATGGGTTCTTTTTGTGCCCCTTCATATGATATAATTAACCCCATTCTACCTCCCCCTTCCTCTCCTCCCCCTAGTCTTCTTTTATTCTGCCCCTTAAGCTTCTTTATATCATCACATCAAAGTTGATTTAATAACAATACCTTTACAGAGATACCGATCTCAAGAGTTAAAAATATTATCCTCCTTCATGTGGACTCAAGCAGTTTAACATCACTGAACAACCCTTTTCTCCCCCTTGTTTACCTCTTTATATTTCTCTAGAGTCTTGTATTTGGAGATCAAATTTTCTGTTCAGTTCTGGTCTTTTTCTCAGGAAGCCTTGGAAGTCCCCTAGTTCATTGAATGTCCATCTTTTCCTCTGAAAGAGAGTGCTTGGTTTTTCTGGGTGGTTGATCATGGGTTGTAATCGAAGCCCCTTTGCCTTCCTGCATATCATATTCCAAGCCCTGTGATCCTTTAATGTTGAAGCTGCCAGGTCCTGTGCAATCCTGACTGTGGCTCCATGGTATTTAAATGGTTTCTTTCTGGCTGCTTGGGGTATTTTCTCCTTCACCTGATAATTCTGGAGTTTGGCTACAATATTCCTTGAAGTGTTCCTTTTGGGGTCTCTTTCAGGAGGTGTTCGGTGGATTCTTTCAATGATGATTTTATCCTCTGAATCTACAATTTCCTTAATAATTTCCTGGAATATGGTGTCTAGACTCTTTTCTTGATCATGGCTTTCAGGTAGTCCAATAATTCTCAGATTATCTCTACTGCACCTATTTTCCAGGTCAGTTGTTTTTCCAATGAGGTATTTCACATTTTCTTCTATTTTTTTCAGTCTTTTGATTCTGCTCATCAGATTCTTGTTGTCTTGTGGAGTTATCAGCTTCCATCTGGTCAATTTTAATTTTCAAGGCCTTATTTTCCAGAGTAAACTTTTGCACTTCTTTTTCCATTTGGCCAATTTTTTCTCTCATTTGGCCAATTGTATTTGTTAAGGAATTGTTTTCCTCAGTCATTTTTTGTGCTTCTTTTTGCAGTATAACTCTCAGTTCTCTTCTTTTTCCATTTTTCTTCCACCTTTCTTATTTGGTTTTTGAAAGCCTTTTTGAGCTCTTCAAAGAAGGCTTTTTGGTCTTGAGACAAGATTATCTTCCCTCTTGAGTCTTCACTTGTGGGCATTTTGGCCAACTCATCTGCGTTTGGGTTTTGGTCTTCCCTTTCACCATAGAAGTTGTCAATGGTAAGGGTCCTTTTTTGTTTCTTGCTCATGTTGTAGGCTATTTTTAAACGTATCAAGTTGAAGTCTGCTCCTGGGGCACAGGGTTCATGGTTGCAAGCTTCTTACTGCTCTTAGCTGCCCCACTCTCAGCTGTGTCCAGTTGCAACAGTGTTGAGGTGCCCACTGAGCCGACCTATGCTGAGAGAGCTACCCACTGAGCTGAGCTTTGCTGAGGTGAGCTGCCAGCTGAGACGAGTAATGCTGAGCCGCCCTCCCCTTTTTAGCCAGGTGAGAAAGACCTTTTCTGAAGTATTCTAAATTAGCTCATGTAGCAGGATTTTGTCTCTCATTTTGTAGGTTCTGTAGTTCTAGAATCTGTTTAGAGGCTTGATTTAATGTTGTGGGTTTTTTTTTTTTTGGGGGGGGTTGTTTTTTTAAGGCAGGCAATTGGGGTTAAGTGACTTGCTCAAGGTCACACAGCTAGTAAGTGTTAAGTGTCTGAGGCCGGATTTGAACTCAGGTACTCCTGACTCCAGGGCCGGTGCTTATCCACTGCACCACCTAGCTGCCCCCTAATGTTTTTGAGGGAAATACGGGAAAGCTCAGGAAAGTCCTTAGCTTCTCTCCGCCATCTTGGCTCCACCCCAATATTTGTTTTTATAAGATTTCTAATTCCAAATTTTTTTCCCTCCATCCCTTCCCTCCCCACTCTCCAAGACGGAAGGCAAGTTGATATAGGTTATATATGTACAATCATATTAAGCATATTTCCAGAGGGAAGCCAGGTGGCAGCTGGACCTGAGTTCAAATCCTGCCTCAGACACTTGACACTTACTAGCTGTGTGATCTTGGGCAAGTCACTTAACCCTCATTGCCCCACCCCACCCCCAAATGTTTTTTTTTCCACTTTAGTCGTGTTGAGAAAGAAGCATCAGAAGGGGAAAACCTAAAATTTAAAAAAATAAAAGGAGAAACATGATTCAATCTGCATCTAGATTCCAGAGTTCTTTTTTCTGCATGTAGAGAGCACTTTCAATCATGAGTCCTTTGGAATTGTCTTGCATCATTGCACTGCTGAGAAGAGCCAAGTCTATCATAGCTGATCATCACACATTATTGCTGTTACTGTGTGCAATGTTCTCCTGGTTCTGCTCACTTCACTCAGCTTAAGTCTTTCCAGGTTTTTCTGAAATCTTCCAGGCTCATCATTTCTTGTTTTTTGTTTTGTTTTTTGCTGGGCAATTGGGGTTAAGTGACTTGCCCAGGGTCACACAGCTAGTAAGTGTCAAGGGTCTGAGGCCAGATTTGAACTCAGATACTCCTGAATCCAGGACCGGTGCTTTATCCACTGCACCACCTAGCTGCCCCTCATCATTTCTTACAACACAATAGTATTCCATTACATTCATATACCACAACCTGTTTGGCCATTCTCCAATTGAGGGGCATTCCCTCGATTTCCAATTATTGGCCACCACAAAGAAAGCTGCTATAAATATTTTCTTACATGTGGGTCTTTTCCCCTTTTTTTATGATCTCTTTGGGATACATCCCTAGTAGTGGTATTACTGGGTCAAAGGGTATGCACACACCAAAAATAAACAAATAAACAAACAAACAAACGAACGAACGAACGAACGAACGAACGAACGAATGAATGAATGGATGGACAGCTAGGTGGCGCCATGGATAGAGCACTGGCCCTGGATTCAGGAGGACCTGAGTTCAAATTCGGCCTCAGACCCTTGACACTTACTAGCTGTGTGACCCTGGGCAAGTCACTTGACCCCAATTGCCTCACCAAAAATAAATAAATAAAGGAATGAAGGAAGGAAGGAAGGAAGGAACAAACAAACAAACAAAGGGTATGCACAGCCCCATAGCCTTTTGGGCAGAGTTCCAAATTGCTCTCCAGATGGTTGGATCAGTTCTCAACTCCAGCAACAATGTATTAGTTTTAATTTGTCCACAGCTTCTCCAACATTTATCATTTTCCTTTCTTCTCATATTAACCAATCTGATAGGTGTGAAGTGATACCTCAGAGTTGTTTTAATTTGCATTTCTCTAATCAATAGTGATTTAGAGCAGTTTTTCATGTGGTAATAGATAGCTTTGATTTCTTCATCTGAATACTGCCTGTTCATAGCCTTTGACCATTTCTCAATTGGGGAATGACTTGCATTCTTATAAATTTGATTTAGTTCCCCATATGTTTTAGAAGTTAGGCCTTTTTGATTTCCAATTCTTTGCCACCAATAAAAGAAATGCAATAAATCTTTTTGTACATGTAGGCCTTTTTTCCTTTTAATTTTTTTATCTCTTTGGGACACAGACCTAGTATTGGTATTGCTGGATCAAAGGGTATGCATGGTTTTATAGCCCTTTGGATGCTTTGCAGAATTGTTGAATCGGTGCAAAACTTCACCAACAGTGGACCATGTCTCAGTTTTCCCACATCCCCTCTGTGAGATTTAAAATTGGATACAAGAGCATTAAACTCCACTTTAACCTTTCCCTTATATATCTCCCAGCCAGCCAGCCAGCCAGCGAGAGAGAGAAGGAAAGAGAGACCAACTTCCGTTCTCTCCTTGCTTTTAAGTTCGCACTCAGGAAGTGGAGTGCTTAGCAGGTCTCCTCCCTGAAAGGGTGGTCCTTCAAAAACTGGCATCCCTCCTTCAGTTATCCTAACCGACTGTTAAAAGCTTTCACTTTTTACCACACCTCCAACATTTGCCATGCCCCTTTTCTGTCATATTAGCCAATCTGATAGTTGTGGGGTGGTAGCTCAGAGTTGTTTTAATTTGCATTTCTCTAATCAAGGTGATTTAGAGCATTTTTTTCCATATCACTATTGATAGCTTTGATTTCTTCCTACAAAAACTGCCTATTCATACCTTTTGACCATTTATCAACTGAGAAATGGCTCTTATTTTTAGAAATTTCTCTCCGTTCTCTATATATTTGAGAAATGAGGGCTTTATCAGAGAAACTTGCTGCAATGTTTTTTTCACAGTTTTGATTACCAAGTGTGTATTTACCTCCATCCTATTCTCCCCTCTTTATCCCACTCTCTCTTTCTTTTCACCCTGTCCATTCTCAAAAGTGCTTTGCTTCTGACTTTTACATCCCCCAATCCACTCTCCCTTCAATCAGCCTCCCCCAACCTCACCCCCACCCCCTTCTCTTATTCCCTTCCCCTTCTGCTTTCTGGTATGGCAAGATAAAGTTCTATATCCAACCGAAGGTATGGTATTCCTTCTTTGAACTAATTCCAATGAGAGTAAGGTTCACAAATTAACTCCCCCCATCTTCCCTTCCACTTTTTATGGCAGATAATTTACCCCATTCTACCACTCCCTTTCCCCTTCTCCTAGTACATTCCTCTTTCTCACCCCTTATTTTTTAGATAATCATCTTGTCATATTCAACTCATACCCATGCCCACTGTAGAAGTATCCTCCTTCTAACTGCCCTAATCATGAGAAGGCTTTCAGGAGTTACAAATATCATTTTCCCATATAGAAATGTAAAGAGGTTAACCTCATCGAATCCCTTGTGAATTCTCTTTCCTGTTTACCTTTTTATGCTTCTCTTGAGTTGTGTATTGGGAAATCCTATTTTCTATTCAGTTCTGGTCATTTCATCAGGAATGCTTGAAAGTCCGCTATTTCATTGAATGTCCATTCCCCCTCCTCCTTCCCACCCACAAGGATTATATTAATTCTTTTGTCCTCTGGAATATCACATCCCAGGCCTTCTGATCCTTTAATGTAGAAACTGCTAAATTTCGTATTATCCTGATCAACACCTCACGCCATATACTAAAATAAGGTCAAAATGGGTACAGGATTTACACATAAAGGATGATACCATAAGTAAACTAAGTGAGCATGGAATCATTTGTCTATCAGATTTATGGGAAAAGGAAGAATTCAGGACCAAAGAAGAAAAAGAGAGTCAAACAAAATGTAAAATCAATCATTTTGATTATATAAAAGTAAAAAGCTTTTGCACAAACAAAACAAATGTAACCAAGATTACAAAGGAAGAAGAAAACTGGGAAAGAATTTTTGATAAAGGACCTCATTTCTCAATTATAGAGAGAACTGAGTCAAATTTATAAAAATACAAGTCATTCCCCACTTCATAAAATGCTCAAAGGATATGAACAGGTAGTTTTCAGACAAAGAAATCAAAGCTATCTATAATCATATGAAAAAATGCTCTAGATCACTATTGATCAGAGAAATGCAAATTAAACCAACTCTGAGGTATCACCTCACACCTAACAAAAATGAAAACTATTGGATATTAGAAGGGATGTGGAAAAGCTGGGATGCTAATCCACTGTTGGCAGAGTTCTGAAAAGATCCAACCATTCTGGAGAGCAATTTGGAACTAGGCCCAAAGGGCTATAAACCTGTGCATACCCTTTGATCCAGCAATACCACTGCTAGGTTTAGATCCTAAAGACATCCCCCAAAAGAGAAAAAAGACCTATTTGTACAAAAGTATTTCTAGCAGCTCTTTTTGTGGTGGCTAAGAATTGGAAACCAAAGGAATGCCCATCAACTGGGGAATGGCTAAACAAGCTGTGGTGTATGATGGTGATGGAATAGTATTGTGCTATAAGAAGTGGCAAGCAGGATGATTTCAGAAAGGCCTTGAGGGGGCAGCTAGGTGGCCCAGTGGATAGAGCATAGGCCCTGGAGTCAGGAGTACCTGAGTTCAAATCTGGCCTCAGACACTTAACACTTACTAGCTGTGTGACCCTGGGCAAGTCACTTAACCCCAATTGCCTCACTTAAAAACAAACAAAAACAAAAACAAAAACAAACCACAAAGGCCTTGAAAGACTTGTATGAGCTGATATATAGTGAAGTGAGCAGAAGAAAGAAAACATTGTGCACAGAGACAGCAATATTGTTTGATGAAGTACTGTGAATGACCTAACCATTCTCAACAATACAATGATCCAAAGGACTATTGAAGAAGCATACTATCCACCTCCAAAGAAAGAACTGATAACAATGGAACACAAACTGAAGCATGCTATTTTTCACATTCTTATATTTTTTCCTTTCATTCAAGTTTTCTTGTACAATATGACTAATATGGTAATGTTTTACATAATTGTACATGCATAGTAACCCATATCTGATTATTTACTGCCTCAGGGATGAGGGAGGGGAAGGAGAGAGGGAGGGATTGTGGCTAGTCCAATAATTCTTAAACTATCTCTCCGGGATTTATTTTCCAAGTCCAAATTTTTTCATTTTAAAAAACCTTTGTTTTTATTGTTGTTGTTTTTTTTGATGTCTCATGGTGTCATTAGCTTCCACTTGCCCCTTTCTAATTTTTAAGGAATTATTTTCTTCAGTTGTTTTGCACCTCTTTTTCCATTTGGCCAATTCTACTTTTTTTTTTTTTAAATGTACAATCACATTAAACATATTTCTGCAGTAGTCATGTTGTAAAAGAAGAATCAGAACAAAAGGGAAAAACCTCAAAAAACAAAAGTAGAAATGTTATGCTTCAATCTGCATTCAGAATGCACAGTTCTTTTTTCTGGATGTGGAGAACGTTTTCCATCATGAGTTCCTAAGAATTGTCTTGGATCGTTGTATTTCTGAGAAGAGCTAAATCTATCACAGTTGATCATCACACAATGCTGCTGTTACTGTGTACAATGTTCTCCTGGTTCTGCTCACTTCACTCAGCATCAGTCCACTTAAGTCTTTCCAGGTTTTTCTGAAATCTTCCAGGCTCATCATTTCTTACAGCACAATAGTATTCCATTATATTCAGCCCTTCCCCAATTGATGGGCATCCCCCTGATTTCCAGTTCTTTGCCACCACAAAGAGAGATGTTATAAATATCTTTGTTCATGTGTACCCCTTGATTTTGTTTTTGTTTTTAAGTGAGGCAATTGGGGTTAAGTGACTTGCCCAGGGTCACACAGCTAGTAAGTGTCAAGCGTCTGAGGCCGCATTTGAACTCAGGTACTCCTGATTCCAGGGCCGGTGCTCTATCCACTGTGCCACCTAGCTGCCTCCATGTGTACCCTTTTCCCTTTTTTATGATCTCTTTGGGATACAGACCTAGTAGTGGTATTACTGGGTCAAAGGATATGCACAATCCCATAGCCCTTTGGGTATAGTTCCAAGCCAATTTCACTTTTTAAGGAGTTCTCTTCAGTGAAATTTTGGGCCTCTTTTTACTATTTGTTTTTTAAGTTATTATTTTGTTCAGGATATTTTGTGCCTCCTTTATGAAGCTGTTGATTCTTTTCATGATTTTCTTGCATCACTTTCATTTTCTCTTTCCAATTTTTCCTCTACCTCTTTTACTTGATTTTAAAAATCCTTTTTGAGCTCTTTCATGGCCTGAAACCAAATCACATTTTTCTTTTCTTTGAGGCTTTGGATGTAGCAGTTTTGACTTTTTTGCCTTCTGAGTTTTGTGTTTTGATCTTCCTTGTCACCATAGTCACCTTCTATAGTTAGGATCTTTTCCTGCTGTTTACTAATTTTCCTAGGCTATTTCTTGACTTTTAACCCTATGCTAAAGTGGGGCTCTGCTTCTGGAGTGGAGGAAGCACTGTCCTAAGCTTTGAGGTTTTGGTGCAACTGTTTTCAGAGATAATTCTTGAGTCCCGTAAGTTGTTGGTTCTCCCAAGGAGATATGATCTACAGAGAGGTATGTTTACCATTGTCCTGGTCTGTTCTCTGGCCTAGGAGCAACCACAAGCATTCCTTTCAGCCGTGGAACTGGGACCAGGGTCCCAGCTCACTCATGGCTGCAAGCTCTGGCGTGTTGGTGCCCCTCCTTGCCCTGGGACTGAGACTCAGGACTTCAACCCAGATCCAAGAAGGAACAATGCCACAGAGTCCTTCCCCCAGTGGCAGTAAAGGGACCCTTATAATTTCCTTCTGACCAGTTGTCTGACCTCCTTATAGTCTGTGGGCTGAGAGGTTAGGAAACTGCTACTGCCACCACTGATTAAGTTGTCCCCCAAGAACTACTGCAGGTTTGCTGGGCCACAGCCTGCACTGGACTGTGCTCCACTCTCGCCCCAGTGCAACAGACTTTTCTGACTGACCTTCTAAATTGTCTTGGGCTGGGAGACTATTTCATACCCATCCTTTTGGGGCTCCTCCCATTCCAGAACTTGTCTTGAGGCATTATTTAACATCTTTCCGAGGGACTTGGGGGAGAACTCAGGCGAGTCCCTGCCTCTTCTCTGACATCTTGGCTCTGCCCCCTCTCCACTTCCCCTATCTCACCAGCTTGTCTAATTCTAACCTGGCCATTTGGACCATGTTTTGCATGCCTCCTTCAGCTTCCCCTCCCATCTCAACTAGTTTCTCACCTCTGTGAAGGTCATCTCGTCCCCCATCTCCATCAGAGAACTAGACCTGTCCATATCCACCTTAAATCTCCCATATTTAAGTCCTGTCACTCCTCTTGTTTACTCTGACCAGCCTGCTACTGTATGCAGCCAGGCATATCTGTATTCCTGCCCTTTAACCTGGGCTGAGATCTCTCACATTAATTGTCCATATGGCAAAAAAAAAAAAAAAAAATTGTCCACATGGCCTGATTCGACCTCATCTACCCTCTGGCTGGGACTCTGCTGGTCCAGCTGAGCCGAAGTTGGTCTTCCCTGGGAAATACCTATTTAAAGGATTCTCTGTATTCCAAACATGCACTACTAGCCTGCTAGCTTCATTATCTCCTCCCTTCTCTTCCATACTTCCCATATACACTGGTTTTTGCCAGTTGGAATGGCTGTCTTATGGAAGGGAGATTTGATTTAGGCTGGTGCAGAATGCAAGAAGCATCTTTTTCTTTTCTTTTCTTTTCTTTTCTTTTCTTTTCTTTTCTTTTCTTTCTTTTTTTGGGGGGTTGGGGCACTGAGGGTTAAGTGACTTGCCCAGGGTCACACAGCTAGTAAGTATTAAGTGTCTGAGGCTGGATTTGAACTCAGGTCCTCCTGAATCCAGGGCCAGTGCTTTATCCACTGCACCACCTAGTTGCCCCCTGAATTCAAGAAACATCAACAAGGAAATACACAAAGACACTCCAATTTGCAACCACCAATAATGGAATTGGTGATTCCAATTATACCAGCTCCCAGCTCCCACTCAAGGGTTCCAATCCAGTGAAAAAGTCTCTTCTATGTCCCCTTTCTATGTTTACAAGGCAAGCCCCATCCTCCTCCATGCCTAAGAGGATTTGCAAATACTTCTAGAAACCCAACAGTTAGAAACCACTGAGTTAGTTCTAGAAAAGCAACTTCCCAACCATAATACTATCAGATTTATAGATGACACTAAAAGGAAAGCTGGTATTCCAGGACAGAAAGAAAGTTATTGCAATACTGGTGACAAAACGGCTCAAGTTGATGCTGGAATAAAGAAACATATTTTGGCCAGGGAACCCCCTGGCTGTTCGGTCAAGTCTGATACTGCTGGCCTTTTGGCTATAGCATCACTGGCTGAATTTCCCATGGGCAATCCCAAATAGACAGAGAGAGACATTTTCCTCACTCATACTGGAGACCAGTTGTCCTGGATACAAAATTGTGTGGGAATCACTCATGTGTTTGGCCATCAGTTAAGTAAAGACCAGAACTTCCTGGCATGAAAGTGAAATGTTGAGTATGAGGTGCCCTCACTAACTGTTTCAAGCATCAAAGAAAACGACTGAAGAATGTGGAAATTTGTCTGCAAAGGCCAGGAAGTCTAGCCTCCTGTCACACAGGTACAGTGTTTATATCTAAATAGGTGACCAGGCAACCTCCCAACCCCTGTGATTTACATATGTGAACAATAAAGACTTCTTCTGCACAGTCTCTGTGGCTAGAATACTTCCTGGTTATTGTCGTTTAATAATTGTGGCTAACTGTGATGGGCTGCTTGGCAACCAGAATGACAAAATTCTACCTCTTGAACTTTCCTAGGGAAATTAGACACAGTAGTCTCAAAACACAGTTGACAACATTATACTTATGAATATAAACAATTGAATTTGTCTAAAATGTTAATTAAGTGTAGGTTGCCACAAGTAAACTCTAGTGTAGGGGGCAGGGAGTGAGAGGCCAGGCCTGGAGTCTGGAAGACCTCTGTTTAAATCCAGCCACAGACACTTACCAGCTGGGTGACCCTGGGCAAGTCACTTCACTCTGTTTTGCCTCCTTTTCTCACGTGCAAAAGGAGTTGGGTAAGAAATGGCAGACCACTCCAGTATCTTTGTCAAGGAAACCCCAAGAGGGGTCACAAAGAGTCAGACATGACTGAAAAAGACTAAATAAGAACAGCAACAAAACTAGTTATGGACATTTGGGTTTCTGTTACTGAGAAAAATAGTAGGTCCAATCTTTTATT
Source organism: Dromiciops gliroides (assembly GCF_019393635.1). Lineage (NCBI taxonomy): Eukaryota > Metazoa > Chordata > Mammalia > Microbiotheria > Microbiotheriidae > Dromiciops > Dromiciops gliroides. The sequence goes on from NC_057863.1 coordinate 351,346,117, forward strand.
CACCTAATGTTTCAGTGAACAGATTTACCGGTAGCTTGGATCACATGTTATAGGTTTTGTTTTTGTTTTTTGTTTTTGTTTTTTGCGGGGCAATTGGGGTTAAGTGACTTGCCCAAGGTCACACAGCTGCCCCTACACATGTTACATTTTTGACAGGGATAAATCATGCAGTACCTGGTGGTATGTAAAAGGGCAATGTGAAATCTAAAGAAGTAAACGTTACAGATGTAAAATTCAATTATGGGGGGCAGCTAGGTGGCGCAGTGGATAAAGGAACCGGCCTTGGATTCAGGAGGACCTGAGTTCAAATGCGGTCTCAGACACTTGACACTTACTAGCTGTGTGACCCTGGGCAAGCCACTTAACCCTCACTCCCCCCTCCCCCCCTCCAAATTCAATTATGAACCAGATCACAAAAGAACGTTATGGCGCACGCTACATGCAGACTACTAGAGACCTAATCGCTTCTCACTATGCTTTTCACAAGAGCTCCTGCAGAATACTGGCTAATTCCTCTTCTATGCTGGCAGTCTGTGTCGGAGCTCGGTCTAAGTTCTGCTGATCGGCCAATAGATGGCGGTCTCCAAGTGAAGTAGGTGTGACGAGTGACGTCAGTTAGCGACAGACCGTTATGCAGATGAGGAGACCTCCGTGGGGCATTTGCTCTAAACCGATAGTGTGTGTGTGGAAAAGGTGGATTTTGAGCGTGGGCCGGACCAGGGGGGTTGGTAGGGGTTGAAGCACTTGGGGGGTTTCGGGTATTGTGTGTGTGGAGCGTGTGTGATTGGGCATTGGGAGCGTCGGTTGAGTGAGTGATCGTGTGTTTAGAGTGTGTGAGTGTGTAGGGGGTTGTGGAGCGTGGGGTGGGCAGGCATACTTACCTGGCAGGGGTGATTCCATGATCACGAAGGTGGTTTCCCCAGGGCGAGGCTTATCCATTGCACTCCGGATGGGCTGACCCCTGCGATTTCCCCAAATGCGGGAAACTCGACTGCATAATTTGTGGTAGTGGGGGACTGCGTTCGCGCTCTCCCCTGATCTGCTGTTTTCCAAAAGTAGCTCGTGAACTCGTCCCGCGTCTGTTCCTATTTTCTTCCTTTAAAAATATCTCCAAACTAGCATTTCACTTCTTCCCCCATAACATGAAGAAAAGTGCGTGCGTCTGTGTGTCTTCCAAATCTAAAGTCTCCTCTCTGGGGGTCGATGCCTGAAAGTGGACAGAGCAAGCTCTCTACTAAGTCCATCTTCGGGGTTCAAATGCAAAAAGCATTTCCATCCAACAGCTTCCTTTTGTTGGTCCTTTCCATTGCAGGATGAAGTCGCTGCCCCAAGTAATTCTGGGCACTTAAGTACCAGCTTTTGTTTTCCGATTTCATGCGTTCTTTTCAATGAACAATTTAAAAAATTTCCCTCTCCCTAGCACCTCTTACTGCTGGGAAAACAAGACCCGGTGTGGCATCACTGGCCACAACAAAACATCAAACCCCAAAACCAAACCTCTCATTCTGCCGCCCGGAGTACGTACATCACATCACGTCTCGGGTAGAAGATGGGAAGCCTACTTTACCACCAGTCTCCTGGAATCTCAGTTGGTCGATGCCAATTTTGAACGTACACGTAGTAGTTGTGATGAATTCCTAGGCTCCCTCGTGTTTTGTTTGTTTTCTCAGATGAGTTTTCGTTACTTGCCATTCAATAGGATATCCCTGTTGTCGTAGGAGGGCCCAAGTTTTCATTTAAGTTTTAACACATCATCCAGAAATTAGGGTGTTGCGGGGGGGGAGGGGGGGCGGGGGCAAGGGGACTCGCGGCACGCGTCTGGCTGGACACACCCGTCTCGGGACCGTCTCTGGTCACCTAAAACTTCAAAAGAGTTTGAGCGGTAGACATTTTGAGCTCCTTTTAGTCTAGGGGAAAAAGCAAGATCACCTCCCACCTTCTTTTGTGTACGGAAAGTTGTTCCCCTAGGGGAAGGGCACCGTTCCCAGAGGCACTGCGATACCGGGTCGATGCGTGAAGTGGACGGAGCAAGCTCCTAGTCCATCTCCTGGCTTCAAAAATCCATTTAATATATTGTCCTCAGATAGAGGACGTATCAGATATTAAACTGATAAGAACAGATACTACACTTGATCTTAGCCAAAAGGCCGAGAAGCGATAAGCACCAAGCCTCGCACTCCCCGCACCCTTCTCAACAGCACCCTTTTCCACTCGCGCCCACGGCAAAACCTTGGACCAAGCCTCTCCCTCCCTCAGTCACCGCCTACGCCCGACAAAACGCCCTCCAGCCTTGAGCATTTACCCCACCAGACCGGCGTCGAAAAACACGCCGGAAAACGGACCTTCACCAGGCTGTAGCACTTTCTTCGGGCAAGGAGATCCTTTCCTGCCACCCAGAACCCCTTGCCTACTGGCTTGCTCCATATTTGCATAGCCCTCCTCCCTTTCGCACTTTCCCTTTCACTTCCCCTTCCTCCCTTTCTTCTCCGTCCTACAAAAGACGTGAAGGAGGGGACGCAAACATCAATGACCTTTTGAGTGCTATGATTTGAAGTGTGACCTAGACTTTTTTTTGTTTTTTGCAGGGTAATGGGGGTTAAGTGACTTGTCCAAGGTCACACAGCTAGTAAGTGTCAAGCGTCTGAGGCCGGATTTGAACTAGGAACTCCTGAATCCAGGGCCGGTGCTTTATCCACTGCGCGACCTAGCCGCCCCCGTGACATAGACTTTTTTTTTTAAGAACCCTATGTAATAGCCCTCAGATTTAACAGAAAATCTTTTTCTTCTCCTTTGTACGTTAAAATGTTCATAGCGGGGCAGCTAGGTGGCACAGTGGATAGAGCACCGGCCCCGGAGTCAGGAGTACCTGAGTTCAAATCCGGCCTCAGACACTTAACACTTACTAGCTGTGTGACCCTGGGCAAGTCACTTAACCCCAATTGCCTCACTAAAAAAAAAAATGTTCATAGCTATAAATAAATAAACAAACAAATTAATTAATTAAATGTTCAGAGCTGTCGGGTTTATAATAAAGAACAAATAAAATGAAACAAACAAACCAACCAACCTTTGAACGTTCAGTTTCATTGCTGATATTCCCGCCTCCAAAAGCCATCACAATATGCACTCATGTCTTCTTGGCCCTGATGCAGCTTGGACAGCGACTGGATGTTTGGAATTTTGTCTGTTCTGCCTGTCTCAAAGTCGGTGAATCTGTTTTTTTGGTTTATTTTTTTGTTTTGTTTTGTTTTGTATTTTTTTGGTGTGAGTCAAGTGGGGTAAAGTGACTTGCCCGGGGTCGCACAGCTAGTAAGTGTTGTGTGTGAAGTTGGATTTGAACTCAGGTCCTCCTGAATCCAGGGCCGGTGCTCTATCCACTGCGCCACCTAGCTGCCCCAGTGAATCTGTTTTTGAAGCTAGATAATGGGAGCCACGGGCACTCTAAAGGCTTGTACCATGCACCAGCAATGCCTTGGATCTATGGGTAAACATATTATGGTATTCCTTAAGCAGTGGTGTTAGTAGCCGAACATGGGACATTGGATGACTTGCAGAAACATTTATCACTATGTTTTTTGTTTTTTGTTTTTGTTTTTGTTTTTTAGTGAGGCAACTGGGGTTAAGTGACTTGCCCAGGGTCACACAGCTAGTAAGTGTTAAGTGTCTGAGGTCGGATTGGAACTCAGGTACTCCTGACTCCAGGGCTGGTGCTCTATCTACTGCGCCACCTAGCTGCCCCTGAACATTTATCACTATGAACTCAAGCTTCATGCACCGTTTGAGGAAACACAAATTTACCCAATACATGAGCTCACCATTCAACCAAAAGTGAACTCCTGCATTATAAAAGAGTTAAGAAGTGGGGGCAGCTAGCTGGCACAGTGGATGAAGCACCAGCCCTGGATTCAGGAGGACCTGAGTTCAAATCCAACCCCAGACACTTGACACCAGTTGTGTGACCCTGGGCAAGTCACTTAACCCTCATTGCCCTGCAAAAAAAAAAAAAAAGTTAAGAAGCTAAGGTAGGTGTGGTTACTGCATGATGTGCTTTTCCTGGGCCAAGACTTTGTGAGTCACTAATTTCAGGGAGACTTTCTCACTCCCTTCTGCTCCCAAATGGTAGCTGATGAACAGCAGGTATTCCCAGGAAGGCACATTCAAACATGAGATAAAGTTGCTGTTTCACTAACCAAAAAAAAGCAGCCTGCTCACGATCCAGTCGGACGATTGGCCGCCAGACCCAGCTTTGGATCTTGTCTTATTTTGTTTTTGATTTGTCTCCCAAAGAGAGCGATGGGAGAAATGACTAAACATTTCACTCCATGATGAACCATGGTGCCAGAGGCAGCAGTCAATGACGATAAATTAACCCTTCTGATATCTTAGAGTAGATATAGTGAAAAGTTAAATGTCTGGGGGAGATTTCAATTGTTCTGGATGGAATAATGGCTCTATCCGGGAGACGGCGATCATCCTTCAGGGACCACGCCATTGTTTAAATGACATGAAACTCTCAGTAGAATCAAATGTGCCATCACATTTTGGCCAGGGGACCACCCTGAGTGCTGGGTAAAGTCTAATTCTGGTGTCCATTTGGTTATGGCATCACTGGCTGAATTCCCCAAATGGACAGGCATTCTCCTGTCATAACAGAGACAGATTTGTCCTGGATACCAAACTGTGTGCAATTGTTCCTTCTCTTTAGAGACTATCTGGAAGGATAGCTACAGATGATGTTAATGTGATCACCTAAATCCATCTCTTCCAACCGAGGACATTGAACCTGTGAACGCTTCTTTCGAAGGAGATGGGGAGAATGGAAGGTGGCCTAAGGAGAGGTATCTGAAGTCAGTGGATGCCTCAATATTTGTGGCTGGTGTTTCAATAGAAGTCCAACTCGAACTCTGTTTTCCTTAATGGATGCTCTATCCATTTGTTCTGCTTTAAACCCAAAAATTAATTAATTAATTAATTAATTAATTGGCAACCCATTCAATTGACCTCTTTTCATGGAATTAGATAAATTCTCACGTCTCTTCCAAAAGTTGAGGAGTGTTTCACAAAACCTAACACCTAAAGTCAGAAGCCAAGAGAAAACAGTAGGTCCAGTAGTAGGTCTTCAGTAATTGATAGGTCAATTTATTTTCATTAAGCAATCTTATTTAAAAAACAAACAAAAAACAAAAAACAAAAACAGGGCAGCTAGGTGGTGCAGAGGATAAAGCACCGGCCCTGGATTCAGGAGGACCTGAGTTCAAATCTGGCCTCAGGCACTTGACACTTACTAGATGTGTGACCCTGGGCAAGTCACTTAACCCTCATTGGCCCTCCCCCTCCCCCCCAAAATAATAATATTTAAATGAGCTGAAGAATCAAATAGATAAAGAGGATTCTGAAGTTGCTCTTCTTCATCAATCTTCAGTATGTTTTAGTAGGCAACAGTGCAGATCTAAAGGGCCCTCCTAAGGGTCACCAGCAACCTAAAACTACTTCTCTTCATCTTCACCTTTACCCTGCAATACTTTCCCAAGCCATCATCCTTCCCTCTGGCAACACCCTCCTCCCTTCCCAATGCCAGTCCCTTGATGAACTGGCTCAACTCTGCAGTCTCCTCTGCTCTGGAATTCCTTGTCGACTGGGTCCACTACAAATAGATGCTATGTAATGGTTGAATAATCCTTCTACTCCTGCCCATGAGAATTCCCTCTTCTCCTCTCCCCTTCACTTCACTTGATTTCATATGGTGGCCATTCTTGCCAAGGCCAACCCCAAGATCTTCTCCCATGTCCCTTTAGGTCTTCTCCAAAACATGGTCCCATCACCATTCTATTTATCTCTAATCTTCAGTCTTATCTCTGTTTTCTAACACACCAACATCTCCTCCCATTCTGTGAACCTCAATATCATCAGAATTGGCTCAGAGGACTAACACACATAGTCAAGTAGGTATAGTAATATATTTTTGTCCTGTGGGAGGGGAGGGAGATGGGGTGGGGAGGGGAAGGAGGGAAGGGCAGATTGGGGGAGAGAGCAGTAAAAAGCAAAACACTTTTGAGGAAGGTAAAGATGTTCTGCATAACTGCACAAGTATGACATATTGAATTGCTTGATTTCATAGGGAGGGTTGAGGAGGGAGGGAGGAAGAAAAATTTAGAACACAGAATTAGCTCAAAGACCTTAAACTCATGAGAGTGGGCTCCTGGAGGGAATAACATTCACACCCAGTTGGGAGGAGTAACCTATTTAACCCTACAGGAAAGTATGAGGGGAAGAGGATAAGGAAGGAAGGAAGGGGGGGGGGGAGTGCAGAGTAGGGCAGGGGACAGTCAGAAGTAAAACACTTTTGAGGAGGAATAGGTTAAAAGAAGATAGAAAATAGAGTAAATATCATGGGAAGGGAATAGGATGGAGGGAAATAGTTATGATGATTGATTATAATGGCAAAATATGTTTGGTACCTATTTGCTGGGCTAATATGAAGAAAATTTTTTGTTAAGTTTAAGGTACTTTATTCAAGTTATGATGAACAGGATAGTATCAGGAAAACCTGGAAAGACCTACATGAACTGAAGCAGAGTGAAATGTACTGTGTACAAAATAACAGCAATAGCGTAAGATGATCTGCTGGGAACCATGTGGTTATTTTTCAGCAAGGCAATGATCCAATATAACCCTGAAGGACTTATGAAAATGGCAACCTATCTACAGAGAAAGAACTGATAGTATCTGAAAACAGATGGAAACACATTAAAAATTTTTTTTTCCTCTGACAATTCCTCAATCTGAAATTTTGGGGGTTTTTTGGACTGTTTTCTTTCACAGCCTAGCTAATGTGAGAATGTTTTCCATGACTACTCATGTATAACTTATTTTGAAATGCTTGAGTTCTAGTGAGTGGGGGGTGCGACTGGAGGAGGAAGAGAAGTTAGAACACAAATTTTTTAAAAATCCATGTTAAGATTTGTTTTTACATATATTTTGGAAAATAAAATTCTATTCAATTAAAAAAAATTAACATCATGTTATATCTTTCCTCCTCTTCTTAGGCAAACTCCTTGAAAAATCCACCTACATTCTAGGTGCCTATTCTTTAGTCATTTATTCATTCATATGTAATGTTGGGGCTAGAGTAATTATATCACCAATTTAAAGTAACTATGCTTTTTAAGTAAGTACACCTTTTGACTGAATCAAACAATCAGAAGCAAACATGAACAGTGCTTGTTTATTTCCTTGAATCAATCCAAGTCATCGTGAAGAAGATTGGGTCAGACTGGAGGAAAGTAAAATGGAATTTCCAACATGCCTTTAAGGAGCAAAGGGAGGACTGAGCTGTGCCAAAGGGAGAACTATGGAATAGACTAATAGTACTGGGCTGTCTATTCGCAGTTTAGTACCATAATATAACCTGCTGTTTCATCACTCAAATGTTTCCAGTAAAAAATTAAGTTTTGCCTCAACCACAAGGAGGGCAGAGTGTGTGTGTGTGTGTGTGTGTGTGTGTGTGTGTGTGTGTGTGTGTGTGTGTGTGTGTGAGAGAGAGAGAGAGAGAGAGAGAGAGAGAGAGAGAGAGAGAGAGAGAGAGAGAGAGAGAGAGAGAGAGAGAACTCACTACCTCTATCTGTGTGTTGGGAATTTTCCTAATTGGAGAGTCAGAGAGATTGTTTTGTGACCGATCTCACAATGTTCCCTCTAAAATAAGTTCCCTCAGGCAAATGAAATGATTTTTGTCAGATGTGGAATGGCCTTCTAGGTCATCCAGTCCAAAAAAAAATAATAATTCCATTTTATTTTAATTTCAGTTTAATTTTCTGTCTCCTTCCTTCCCCTCACCCCCAGTTGAGAAGGCAAGGAAAATAAAGCCCGTTTGAAACATGAATGCAGAACAAATTCTCACATTAGTCATGCCCAAAAGAAGAAGGAAAAGAAAAGAAAGGAGAGGGCAGGAGAGGAAAAGAAAGGAAATATTGCTTTGATTTGCACTCGATCACATCTCTATATGTAGATGGTGGATAGCATGTTTTCTCATTGGTTGGTGATTTGGAATTGTGATTGATCATTGTGCTGTTCATAGTAGTTCTAAGTCTTTGAAAGTTGATTACCTTTGCAAGATTGTTATCATCACATATATTGTTGTCCTGGTTCTGCTTGCTCTACATCAGTTCATACATGCCTTTCCAGGTTTCTCTAAAACCATTCCCTTCATAATTTGGGGGGGGGCAGGGCAATGAGGGTTAAGTGACTTGCCCAGGGTCACACAGCTAGTAAGTGTCAAGTGTCTGAGCCTGGATTTGAACCCAGGTCCTCTTGAATCCAGGTCCGGTGCTTTATCCACTGTACCACCACCTAGCTGCCCCTCCCTTCCTCATTTCTTACAGCACAACATGTATTCCATCCCATAAATTGTTCAGCCATCCCTCAATTGATGGGCATTCCCTCAGTTTCCAATTCTTTGCTATCACAGAAAGAGCTACAATAAGTAGTATTTTTGTTTACATAGGTCCTTTTACTTGTTCATTGATCTCTTTAAAATGTATAGATATAGTGAGAGTATTGTTGAATCAAAGCATATGCAGAGTTTTGGGGATATCGTTCCAAATTGTTTTTCAGAATGGTTGGACCAGTGCATAGCTCCACCAATAAATACTACATTACAGTACCTGTTTCCCCACAGTATCTCCAGCATTTGTCCTGTTCGTTTTTTTTAACTTTGCCAGTCTGATGGTGGTACCTCAGAAGTGGTTTAAAAATGCATTTTTCTAAGTATTAATGATGTAGAGCACTTTTTTCCCACATGGATATTGATAGTTTGAATCTGTTGCCCCCCACCCCCACTCCCACTCCCGAGGATAGATATGGAAACAAATCGTAGGAGATATTTTAAAATTATTTTCTCTTTATTTTTTTAATTTATTTTGTTGTAGGAGACAGGCAAAAGAAACCCCATTTTTGACAAAAGTGAACTGCAGTCAAGCAAAGGATAAAGGCGATCACAAATGATAAAAGTAGACACTTTGAATTACATGAAACTAAAAGGCTTTTTAATAAATGACTCCCGAACACATGAAAGATTGTCCCAACCAAATCACTAATGGAGGAAATGCAAATCTTCTTACCTTACTCCGAAATTAAAATAGTATTAGAAAGGTGCCACCTTTCTGGCATATTTGTCCTTATGACTTGTCTTCAATATACGTTCCCTCTGACCTTCCTTGGAACTCAGCATGAACTACAGGAGAACGGGTTTTCCGTGGTCTCCTCCTCTCTAGATGGAAGGAGGGGAGCGGACAGCACCCGAGGAGGCCTCTTCCTGAGCAGGGTCGTCCTGGAGCATCCACAGCAACCAGAACGATGTCGCTGATGCAGATGACGCACCTAAACTGAGCAATCAAGGGTTTCGGGGCAATAAGATCTTTTCGTTCAACAATGGCAAGGAAAAGCAGCACTTTTAAAAAGTAATTCTCTTTGGAGATCACGGCGTTCAGAAGAGGTAGGTGGTACAGCGGCTAGAGCGCTAGGCCTGGAGTCAGGAAGGCCCGAGTTGAAATCTGCCCTCAGACACTTAGTAGGTGTGTGACTCTGGGCAAGTCACTTAGCCCTCTTTGCCTTGGTTTCCTGGTCTGTAAAATAAGCTGGAGAAGGAAATGGCAAACCGCTCTAGTACCTTTGCCATGAAAACCCCAAATAGAGGTCATAAAAAATCAGACACAAATGAAAATGACCGAACAACAACGCGGCATGACATATTCTCCCTTGCTTTCAGTGAGTTTTCCACTGATATCTGATAAAGTGCAGGTAGTCCCCAGAAGAGAAGTGCGAACATGAGATGAACGGGCGTTTCATTAGCAAAGAGCACCCAGCTGGTGACCCATTAAGATAATTGGCAAGCAGACCCCAGAGGTAGACCGTGTTCTCTCTTGGCTGTTCTCGCTCGTCTCCGAAAGAAATCAAAGGGAGAAGGGACTCAAACGCAAGACTTTACAGAATCTCACCCCATAGCGAGTTTCCGGGGAGACTTAACCCTTTGCTGCGTAAATAACATCCTTGGAGATCAGGACGACACCAAACGCTCACTTCACGGCTGCACCCCGAACAGAGAACGAACTCGTCTAACTTTGGCGAACCAGAAAATTTCCCCGAAGGGAGGTGCACCGTTCCCGGAAGTACTGCAATACCGGGTCGATGCGTGGAGTGGACGGAGCAAGCTCCTATTCCATCTCCCTGCTCCAAAAATCCATTTAATATATTGTCCTCGGATAGAGGACGTATCAGATATTAAACTGATAAGAACAGATACTACACTTGATCTTAGCCAAAAGGCCGAGAAGCGATAAAGGACCCTCCGCCCACTCCCCCCACCCCTAAGCAGCAGCGACCTTTTACACACGCGGCGACCAACACGGCGTTCGCCAACACCCGCCCGCCCCTCGTACCTCCCACACCCGAGAATACAGCGCGGCCGCCAGACACACGCCTCCACACAACCAGAAGGCCGCCCCCAAAACACACCAGAAAACGGACCTTGACCAAAGTTGTGCACTTCCTTCGCACAAGAAGCCACTCTCCCGGCACCCAGAAAACCTTGCCTACTTGGAAACTGATCATTTGCATGCCCCTCCTCACTTCCGCACCAAGCCGACCAATGGTTTCCCTCTAGGGGGCGGGAACAAGCAGAAACTGCCCTCAGAGCAGAGAGCCCGGCCGGGGGCCGCTGCAGCGGGTCGGGAAGCTTCTTCTACAAACCTTTGAGCTTCCCTTCCCGACACTCCCCCTCTTCCCCTCACCTGGCAGGAAGGGGAACCGGCGCTTCACAGGCACCCTGTGTTGCCGGCTTCAGGGGTGCCCTTCTCCCCTGCCTACCGGTAGCAAAAACGATCCGCAGAATGGGTTCGGCGAAACCTGAAAGCAGCGGGTCTTAAACCAAAGTCCATAATCGAGCCGCATGGAAAAGATGCCAACTGCACACACACTCAGCAATCTCCAGCAAGAGCTGAATGCAGAGAAAACCTGAACAAACCATGAGGATTCTGACAAGGCATCTCAGGCAAAATTGTGGCAGTGCCACTGAGGAATAATTCTTTTATATATGGCGATCTGAGGCCATAAAAGCTAAGCAGATGATAGATCCATAAGGCAAACAAGGGTTAAGAGCTTGCCCAGGCATGCCCCGGTTGAGCAGTGGGCGAGGATCTTGTGTCTGAGGCCAGATTTGGGCTTGGGTCCTCCTGGGTCCAGGGCGGGTGCTTTGTCTACTGTGTCACCTAGCTGTCCCATGATGACATCTTTAGGGTAAAATCGAGGGGGGAGAGGGTTGCACTGCCGGACGGGGAAGAGGACGCGTAGAATGGGGGTGAAATCTCACTTGAAAGAAGCAGGAATTAAAACAACTCTGAGATAGCACCTGACACCTATCTGATTGCCTAATATGACAAAAAAGGAAAATAATAAATGTTGGAGAAGCTGTGGAAAATTTGGAACACTAATGCATTGTTGGTGGAGCCATGAACTTGATCCAACCGTTCTGGAGAGCAAATTGGAATTATGCCCAAAGGGCTATAAAACTGTGCATACCCTTTGACCCAGCAATACCACTATTGGGTTTTTTTTCCCCAAGAAATCATCAAAAAGGGAAAAGGCCCTACATGTACAAAAATATTTATAGGTGCTCTTTTTGTGGTGGCAACGAATTGGAAATTGAGAGGCTAGGGCAGCTAGGTAGTGCAGTGGATATAGTACTGGCCCTGGAGTCAGGAGGACCTGAGTTCAAATTCGACCTCAGACACTTGACACTTACTAGCTCTGTGACCCTGGGCAAGTCACTTAACCCCCATTGCCTCACCAAAAAAAAAAAAAAAAAAAGAAGAAGGAAATTGAGGGGCTGCCCATCCATGGGGAATGGCTGAACAAGTTGTGGTTTATGAATGTAATGGAATTCTATTGGTTTTGGGGTTTTTTGGTGAGGCAATGGGGGTTAAGTGACTTGCCCAGGGTCACACAGCTAGTAAGTGTCAAGTGTCTGAATCCGGATTTGAACTCAGGTCCTCCTGAATCCAGGGCCAGTGCTCTATCCACTGTGCTACCTGGCTGTCCCTAGAATTCTATTGTGCTGTAAGAAACGATGAGCAGGTCGATTTCAGGGAAACCTGGAAGGACTTGCATGAACTGATGATGAGTGAGATGAGCAGAACCAGGAGAATGTTGTACACAGTATCAACAACATTGTGTGTTGATCAACTGTGATAGATTTGATTCTTCTCAGCAGTACGAGGGTACAAGATAGTTCCAAAGGACTCATGAGGGAAGAGACTCTCCAAATCCAGAAAAAAAACAAAAAAAGACCTGTGGAATATGGATGCAGATTGAACCATACTAGTTCTTTTGGTTTTGGTGCTGTTGTTTTTCTTTCTTGAGGTTTTTCCTTTTTGCTCCGATTCTGCTCTTATAATATGACCAATGCAGAAATATGTTTAATGTTATTGTACATATATAACCTATATCAGATTACTTGCTGTCTTGGGGAGGGGGAGGGGGAGGGGGAGGGGGAGAGGGAGAGGGAGGTGAGAGGGAGGTGAGCGGGAGGTGAGCGAGGGACAGAAATTGGAAACTAGACATCTTATAAAAACAAATGTTGGGGCAGCTAGGTGGCACAGTGGATAGAGCACCGGCCCTGGATTCAGGAGTACCTGAGTTCAAATCTGGCCTCAGACACTTAACACTTACTAGCTGTGTGACCCCGGGCAAGTCACTTAACCCCAATTGCCTCACTTTAAAAAAAAACAACACAAAAACACAAAAAAAACAAATGTTGAAAACTATCTCTACATATAACTGGAAAATAATAAAATATTTTATAATTAAAAAAAGAAAAAGAAAGAAGCAGGAAAGGGCTTATGGAGGGGAGAGAGATGGGGGAGGAGCAGGGCAGTGAATGAACCTTACTTACACTCATCAGAATTGGCTCAAAGACCTTATTCTCACCAGAGTTGGCTCAAGGAGGGAACGACATATACACTCAATTGGGTGGAGTAATGTGTGGAACCCCCGCACGAAAGTAGGAGGGGAAGGGGATAAGGAGGGAGGCAGGAAAGAAGGGAGGGCAGAGTGGGAGAGGGGGCAGTCATAAGCAAAACACTTTTGAGGAGGGATAAGGTGAAAGAAGATAGAAAATAGTGTACTATCATGGGGGAGGGAATAGGATGGAGGGAAACAGTCAACAATAGTAACTGAAAAAAATTTTGAAGTAGAGGCAAGAGTAATGTAACATGATGATGATGGATGGATGGATGGACTGGTGATGATTGGATGAAGATGAGGATTGATTGATGAGGAAGACTGATTGATGAGGAGGAGGATTGACTGGAGATGATTGATGATTGATGATTGGTGGTGGTGGTGGTGGTGATGATAAAATAAATGTATGGTGCTTACCTTGCTGGGCTACTGTGAAGAGAATTCTTTGTCAGGTAAAAGGTACTATATAAATGTTATCTATTACGGTTGTTGCAAGAACTAACCTCAAAAACAAAAACAAGAATCAACCTCATGGGTTTATTGTAAGGAAATCTCTCTTTAAAGTACTATATAAATGTAATTTACTAGTTTAAAAAAAAAAAAGGTGAGCAAGATGCTATCAGAAAAACCCAGAAAGACCTACATGAGCAGATTCAACATGAAATGTATTGTATACAAAATAACAGCAATACTGCAAGATGATCTCCTGTGAATGATCCAAGACAACTCTGAAGGTCTTATGAAAAAATGCAGTCCATCTACAAAGAGAGAACTGATGGTGTCTGAATGCAGATTGCAGCATAATTTTTTTGTTAGTTCCTTTATCTGAAGTTTCGTTTATTTGTTTTATTTCACAACGTGGCTAATGTGGAAATGTTTTGCATGACTGCTCATGTATAGCTTATATTGAATTGCTTGAGTTCTTGGGGAGGGGAGGGAGGAAGAGAATTTGGAACACAAAGTTTGAAAAAAATTGATGTCAAGATTTGTATTTACATGTAATTTGGGAAAAATAAAATACTACATGTAAACAAACAAAAAAAGAAAGAAAGAGAGAGAGAACTTGGGGAAAGAAAAAAAAAAAGAGCTTGCCCAGGGTCACACAGCTAGTATGGGCCTGACACCAGATTTGAAAAGCGGCTCTCTGCTCTGAGGGCAGTTTCTGCTTGTTCCCGCCCCCTAGAGGGAAACCATTGGTCGGCTTGGTGCGGAAGTGAGGAGGGGCATGCAAATGATCAGTTTCCAAGTAGGCAAGGTTTTCTGGGTGCCGGGAGAGTGGCTTCTTGTGCGAAGGAAGTGCACAACTTTGGTCAAGGTCCGTTTTCTGGTGTGTTTTGGGGGCGGCCTTCTGGTTGTGTGGAGGCGTGTGTCTGGCGGCCGCGCTGTATTCTCGGGTGTGGGAGGTACGAGGGGCGGGCGGGTGTTGGCGAACGCCGTGTTGGTCGCCGCGTGTGTAAAAGGTCGCTGCTGCTTAGGGGTGGGGGGAGTGGGCGGAGGGTCCTTTATCGCTTCTCGGCCTTTTGGCTAAGATCAAGTGTAGTATCTGTTCTTATCAGTTTAATATCTGATACGTCCTCTATCCGAGGACAATATATTAAATGGATTTTTGGAGCAGGGAGATGGAATAGGAGCTTGCTCCGTCCACTCCACGCATCGACCCGGTATTGCAGTACTTCCGGGAACGGTGCACCTCCCTTCGGGGAAATTTTCTGGTTCGCCAAAGTTAGACGAGTTCGTTCTCTGTTCGGGGTGCAGCCGTGAAGTGAGCGTTTGGTGTCGTCCTGATCTCCAAGGATGTTATTTACGCAGCAAAGGGTTAAGTCTCCCCGGAAACTCGCTATGGGGTGAGATTCTGTAAAGTCTTGCGTTTGAGTCCCTTCTCCCTTTGATTTCTTTCGGAGACGAGCGAGAACAGCCAAGAGAGAACACGGTCTACCTCTGGGGTCTGCTTGCCAATTATCTTAATGGGTCACCAGCTGGGTGCTCTTTGCTAATGAAACGCCCGTTCATCTCATGTTCGCACTTCTCTTCTGGGGACTACCTGCACTTTATCAGATATCAGTGGAAAACTCACTGAAAGCAAGGGAGAATATGTCATGCCGCGTTGTTGTTCGGTCATTTTCATTTGTGTCTGATTTTTTATGACCTCCATTTGGGGTTTTCATGGCAAAGGTACTAGAGCGGTTTGCCATTTCCTTCTCCAGCTCATTTTACAGACCAGGAAACCAAGGCAAAGAGGGCTAAGTGACTTGCCCAGAGTCACACACCTACTAAGTGTCTGAGGGCAGATTTCAACTCGGGCCTTCCTGACTCCAGGCCTAGCGCTCTAGCCGCTGTACCACCTACCTCTTCTGAACGCCGTGATCTCCAAAGAGAATTACTTTTTAAAAGTGCTGCTTTTCCTTGCCATTGTTGAACGAAAAGATCTTATTGCCCCGAAACCCTTGATTGCTCAGTTTAGGTGCGTCATCTGCATCAGCGACATCGTTCTGGTTGCTGTGGATGCTCCAGGACGACCCTGCCCAGGAAGAGGCCTCCTCGGGTGCTGTCCGCTCCCCTCCTTCCATCTAGAGAGGAGGAGACCACGGAAAACCCGTTCTCCTGTAGTTCATGCTGAGTTCCAAGGAAGGTCAGAGGGAACGTATATTGAAGACAAGTCATAAGGACAAATATGCCAGAAAGGTGGCACCTTTCTAATACTATTTTAATTTCGGAGTAAGGTAAGAAGATTTGCATTTCCTCCATTAGTGATTTGGTTGGGACAATCTTTCATGTGTTCGGGAGTCATTTATTAAAAAGCCTTTTAGTTTCATGTAATTCAAAGTGTCTACTTTTATCATTTGTGATCGCCTTTATCCTTTGCTTGACTGCAGTTCACTTTTGTCAAAAATGGGGTTTGTTTTGCCTGTCTCCTACAACAAAATAAATTTAAAAAATAAAGAGAAAATAATTTTAAAATATCTCCTACAATTTGTTTCCATATCTATCCTGGGGGCGGGGGGGCCAGGGGGGGGGCCGGGGGGCGCGGGGCGCCGGGTAGGGGAGGAACAGATCAGAGGATATAATGTCTCCAACAGGAAAAACCAGATCAGACACAGACAGGAAAAATATAGTACCAGTTTCTTTGTCCCAAGAACAAGAAAGCATGAATCATGTGGAGACCCCTTCCAAAAAAAAGGATCTCAAAGACTCTCTCTTTCTTTTTTCTTTTTTTTCCGTGAGGCAGCTGGGGTTAAGTGACTTGCCCAGGGTCACACAGCCAGCAAGCGTCAAGTGTCCAAATCCGGACCGGAACCCAGGTCCCCCCCCCCCCCCCCCCCCCCCCCCGACCCCAGGGCCAGCGCTCCATCCACTGCTCCATCCACTGTGCCACCCAGCTGCCCCCTCTCTCTTTCTTTTTTATTTTCTTTTATTATTTTCCAGTTACATATTGCATATGAGGATCGTTTTCAACATTTGTTTACACTGGATTTTTAATTGCAAATTTTTCTTTTCTCTCCCCTTCCCTTCCCTCCCTCCTCCCTAAGACAGAAAGCACTCTGATATAAGTTGTATATGTACAGTCACATCAAACATATTTCTACATTAGTCATCTTGTGAAAGAAGAATCAGAGCACAAAGGAAGAACCTCAAATGAAAAAACAGTCCAAAAGTAGAAACAGTATGATTCAATCTGCATCCATAATCCACAGTTCTTGTTTCTGGATGTTGGGAATATTTTCTATCATGAGTTCTCCGAAACTGTTTTGGATTGTTGCACTGCTGAGAAGAGCCAAGTCTATCCCCATTGTTCATCACACGATGTTGCTGTTACTGTGTACAGTGTTTTCCTGGTTCTGCTCCACTCAGTCAGCATCAGTTCATATAAGTCCTTCCAGGTTTCTCTAAACTCCTCCTGCTCATCGTTTCTTACAGCACAATAGTATTCCATTACATTCATATACCACAACTTGTTTAGCCATTCCCTTACTGATGGGCATTCCCTCGATTTCCAATTCTTTGCCACCACAAAGCGAGCTGCTATAAATATTTTTGTACATGTGGGTCCTTTGCCATTTTCTATGGTCTCTTTGGGATACAGACCCAGCAGTGGTACCAGTCGGTACGAACAGTCCCATAGCCCTTTGGGCCTAGTTCCAAATTGTTCTCCAGAATGGTGGGATTGCTTCACAGCTCCACCAACAATGCATTGGTGTTCCAATTTTTCCACAGCTTCTCCAACATTTATTATTTTTCTTTTTTGTCATATTAGCCAATCTGATAGGTGTCAGGTGGTACCTCAAAGTTGTTTTGATTTGCATTTCTCTGGTCAATAGTGACTTAGAGCATTTTTTCCTATGGTAATAGATAGCTTTGACTTCTTCATCAGAAAACTGCCCGTTCATACCCTTTGACCATTTCTCAATTGGGGAATGACTTGGATTCTTATAAATTTGATTTAGTTCTCAATATATTTTAGAAATGAGGCCTTTATCAGAAACGCTGGCTGTAAAAATTGTTTCCCAGTTTTCTGCCTCCCTTCTAATTTTGGCTGCATTGCTTCTGTTTGTACAAAAGCTTTTTAATTTAATGTAATCAAAGGAAGACTCCCTCTTTCTAACAGTATATAAGGTTTCTTTGCTCACAGGTTACAGGGTGTTATCAATTTCATTAGCATGATGCAAATCAACCCCAAAGCAAATACTATAACAAGAATGGATGCAATGCAAAGCAGTTTTAACCATTTCAGTTATAACAAGTATGGAGGAAATACAGAACCACTATGATAAGATTACATGATTCCAAAAAGGAGATTGGCAAGGATGAGGATGCCCAGATGCCCCCACAAGATAGGCCCTTACTATCCTGGGGAAAGAATTCACCAGGAAGGGACTTATAGCTTGTTCAGTTTGGAGTTTGGTCAAAGGGCATTTTGCTCCTATTAATCCAGGGTTTCATAAAATACTTTTGGATAATTAAGGCAGCTCCATCAAATCCAGATGGTCCATACATTCATCTTAACACCCCCTAGCCATAACTTTAAAAGCCACCCGATCAGGTTCTCTTCTCAATTTTAATTTTTAAAAATATTTAACATTTAATATTCAATTCTGCTATGCATTCTGTGATTATCCTGGCATCTGGGGTTAGGATGTTCACCTCAACCTAACTTCTATCTGACTGCTTTCTAATTTTTCCAACAATTCTTGTCAAATAATGAGTTCTTTCTTAGGTACCATGCTCTTGGATTAGGCTTCTAAAAATGACTTAAGATATCGATACCTTTTGATCCAAAAAACTTTCTGCTCAAGGAGGTCAGACAGAAGGAAAGTTGGCATATAAACCAAAATACATGTAGCAAAACTTGTTATAGGGGCAAGAACAAAACAATCACAACTGAAAGCTGCTGAATGGTGATGAGAAAGTTTGGTGCCAAGGAAGAGAACTGAGAAAACAGATCACCCAACTTTTTTACAAAAGTCTGGGGTGGAGGGTGGCAATAGGTGTGGAACGAACACCCACATACACGAATAGGCAGCTTTCCCCCTTATGGTAGTTAACTTCATTCAGGTGTTTGTTTGTTTGTTTTTCCCCTCTCTTCTTATTCTTTGCTATATGAGATAGCCATATGGGAAGGGGACCAGGACAAGCTAAGTATGTATACATATACATACACACATGGAGTTAAATAGGTGATGTAATGAGAAAAGATATCCCCAAAAATCAATTTCAAAAATATTGTAAAAAGAACTTACCCACCAAATGGAGACCAATTTCCTTAGGAAACCCATCATTTTGTTGTGTTTTGCTTTTCCCTTAGTCCAGGCCAAGTATGGAAGGCAAAGGAAGGGTTTTTTGTTTTTGTTTTTTTAACAGCACTTGATCAGTGGTTCCCAGAAGGATTTTATGCAAAATGATGGTGACTGTGAATATAAAGTTTTGGTATCTTCAGTTATCAGAGATGTGCTCCATGGATGACAATTATGGAAAGGCTTGGTAAAATCTGACTGAAGCATTTGGATCAGTGCCACACAAAATTATTGGTTGGCTCTGAAACAATTGAGATCCTCAGGAGACTGTACTAGGACAATATGACTTTTATTTAAAACAATGTTTTCCTCTGGCTGTTGCTGTACAATGCAGGGTTGCCCACAGAGCCAATGATTAAATTCACTTTGGAAAGAATCATTTGGGCTTTGACTAAGATAAGAATGGACCATAAGATGTACGACAAGAAAGAGGACGTCTTGGCCCACACAATCTTCTAGCCTCTTCACAAAGACATTCTTAGGTGCTGACACTGTAAGTGAGGTTGGCTGTTTCGAGGATAGGACTTCAATTTGAAGGCAAGAAACTGGCATTTTTACTAAACAGTGGTCAAAAACAGTGTAATTTCCAGAGGGTTTAGGATCCAGGACAAAGTTGTCTCATGTGACAGAGGACAATGCTTATATTTGGGAATGCCCATGGGGTACCATACTGCTCAAGCAGCCAGCCAGTGATGCCATGGCAAAAATGATGGCAGAATAAGACCTGATTGAGCAGTGAGGTATGGTCCCTGGACCAAAAAAAGGAAAAAGGGATTCTGTCACATTCATTTAACTTAGCAATTCATTTCATTGGTCTTTGTACACAGCACAACATAGAGAGAAGATTCAATATAAAACCATGAATTTCCATTTCAGACTGTTTACTTTTTAAAAAGGTGTAATAGGGGGCAGCTAGATGGTGCAGTGGATAGAGCACCGGCCCTGGAGTCAGGAGCACCTGAGTTCAAATCCAGCCTCAGACACTTAACACTTACTAGCTGTGTGACCCTGGGCAAGTCACTTAACCCCAATTGCCTCACTAAAATAAATAAATAAATAAAAAATAAAAAAGGTGTAATACCTTCTACATATTGTTTTCAAAGCTACCCTGCTTCTCTGTGCTTCCTTCTAAGTTTTATTTTATGCTCTGCAGTTTAGGAGCATTGCAATCTTTTAAATAATGAATAATCCAGTCTTAGGCACTTGTCAGTTACTAGCTGTGTGACCCTGGGCAAGTCACTTAACCTTCATTGCCCCGCAAAAAAAAAAATGGGGTTTTGGGGGGCCTCCCCCCTGCTTGGGGCCTAGCTGGTTTCCCAGGGCCAGCCCAGAGTCTGTAGAATTGCAAAAGAAATGTAGATTGACCTTCCTGACAACCTAAAGGAAGTTAACTCACCTGGGTGACCCCCCCCCAAGTCATGTCAGTCAGTGGACTTCAATGTTACTGGCCAATTAGCTTGTATCAATGTGCAGTGACCCACCTCTACCTGAGAGAGGATAAAAATCCTTGGGGAGAGGGGGATAGCTCTCTTCTCTTCTCATCTCTTTTCTCAATGTCTCTCTTGGCTGGGATGCTGAAGGAGGTAGCCGCGTGGGCCCCCTCTCTTCTCTCTCTATCTAGGTATATAGGGATTCTGAATTCTGGAGCCATGTGCTCTCTCTTTACTAACATGTAATATGCTTTAATACATGCTTAATGCCCCCATACTAGTGCAATAGCCTCTAATTTACAAGTAGCAATATATCAGAAACCCCAGCTAAGTTCCCCAATAACTTAGAACAGGGACAGGCATCCCCCCAATATTTCAAATGACACATAGCTTAACTCTGTTATAAGACTAAAATGAGACACTTGTCCATCATTCCATAGTTAACAAAAAATGGGTTTGCTTAGTCATAGCAAGAGGACAATTTAATAAGGATACACGGGGCAGCTAGGTGGCGCAGTGGATAGAGCACCGGCCCTGGAGTCAGGAGTACCTGAGTTTAAATCCGGCCTCAGACACTTAGCACTTACTAGCTGTGTGACCCTGGGCAAGTCACTTAACCCCAATTGTCTCACTAAAAAATAAATAAATAAAAATTAAATTAAATTAATAAGGACATACATCAAAGAGCTCCAGACTTGATTCAGCTGAGTGAAGCTCCCCTGCCTTAAGTATCAGTGGGTATCTGGTCATCCTCTTGGTTGTTTTGTACTCTGGAGTCCAAGAAGTGATATCAGTTGCTGAGCCTTTAGTCCTCTGAGCAATCAAGACTCAAACACAGCAAGAACAATGAGGCAACATCACCAAGACTTTGAGGAATGCCCCACCTCCCCCAATCACCTGAAGAGAAGGCATCCATAGGGCCCAGATTGTTGGTGCTCTTCATTTTTGTGGTTTGTGACCTGGTGGTTTTCTAAGTTATTCAGAGTGTCAGGATGGGCATGTGAAGTGACTGACCTTAAGAATTTTCATTCTCATGTGCATTATAACTTGAACTCATTCCCGGTTTAAACTCATACCCTGTTTTAAAAACAGTACTGGAAAGAATCCTGCCTCAGAATGACTCTTCATGTCATCATCTTTCATGTGCATTCCAAGGTTTCTGGTTCATACCACCATGTCTTGAAAAGCACCACATGTATAAAGCAATAAAATGTGATTATTGATCTACCAAAAAACAGGGAGGAATAAAGGAAGGAAATGAAGAGAGAAAAAAAGATCCTAATTTGCAGGAGGTGGGGGGAAGGAGAAGAAAATTAACATATTACTTGCAAGAACTTGTATACGAATGTTTACTACTTTGGATTTTTGTAACTGGAGGTCTCAGCCATCATCTACAAATTGATATTTCTTGCTAGAGAACTTATAAATGCATATATTGTTAAGCTGAGGCCTCTTCTACTTAATGTTAGGATCCTTCTAAAATTCCCTTGTAAAGTCCTCCAATCTGTATCATTCTACATTCTTTGTGGACTCTCAAAGGAAAGTAGTAATTCTGAGGATAAAACTCATTTTCTCTCCCAAAGATCAAGCCACTTCTCCCTGCACATCCTAGCCAGCAGTGGTGTTGCCAGGGACTAACAGGAGAGATTATGTTTGTTTTCACTCACCCCAACCCTCCCTACCACCTGATTTAAAATCGCAGACCTCTGGGGCGGCTAGGTTGTGCAGTGGATAGAGCACCGGCCCTGGAGTCAGGAGTACCTGAGTTCAAAACCGGCCTCAGACACTTAACACTTACTAGCTGTGTGACCCTGGGCAAGTCACTTAACCCCAATTGCCTCACTAAAAATAAAAAAAATAAAAAAAAAACAAACTGCAGACCTCTGCACTGCCTAGGGAATTGGTGGCAAATCACCTTTTGGCACTGCAACACCCTTCTAAGACTCTTGGATCTGGGGGTGGGGGGGTGGCCCTCTGGTGTTCACCTTGTCTTCCTTCCTTTTCCTTCTCATGTCACATATTCTGTGGAGCCCTAATCTAGGAGATTTACCTGAGGAGCAGCTCATCTCCTCTTCAGTCATCCCCAGACCTGCTGTACTGCTTACAAAGAACCTCCTTAAAAAAGGATTTGTGAATTCTATATCTATGACCCCTTCCTTCCTTCCTTCTGTCACCTGGGAAACTGGATCTGAAACATCTCTCTGTGAAAGAATTACTCACATACATGGTCCAATCAAAGTTTAGGTAAAAGTTCTTATTCTTTGCCACTAGGGGATATGGCTAGGAGAAGAAGTCTAAACTTCAATTCCTGGGGAGGAGCAGATTTATGGCATGTTCCTCCATCAGCCAGAGTAAAGACACTGCTTTTATAGGAGAATTGGGGGAGACTTGAAACTGAAAAGTTACAGCTGTTGGGAAGTGGAGGTGCTTGAAACAGTTGGGGGCCAGGAGGTTATTGTCACTACCTGGTCCTAGTCATGTAACGAGAATATTTGAGTTCCAATTAGACTCCTACTATAAATTTCTGGCTACCTATGACATGTCTGCTTTGTTATCTGTTAATTAACTGCTTTGCTTTTCCAATTAACCACTTTGCTTTTCCAAGGGAAGAGTACCCTCTAACTGACACCAGCAAGCTGATCAACTGCATTATTTCTCATGGTCATGTCAGAAATAAAAATACTGGACTTTCCCTTTTGGTGAAGGCTTTATTACATTCTTGCAAGAATGGGCACGTTGCTATAGAAGAATGGTGGACTTTGCCAAAGCAAACTACTCTTATTTATTCCTAATCCTATCGCAAAGGTCCCTCCCCCCTTCTCCTCATTGGTTGAGGACTGGAGGTGTACAATCTTCCCAAAATATCTCTACATATTTCCCCTTAACGGGTCCCCCCCTCCCATTACATACATTGCTTATTGGAAAATGGTGGCAGTCTCTGCCTTTGGGGTGTTGGTAGTTAATATGCATAAGCTAATGAAACAAACACAGTACAAACTAGCTTTAACCTTTGGCACACTTGGACTAGCTAGACTACTAGCCTTGAGGCTGTCTTCTTCTACATCTACTTTTAGGCACCTGCAAGACTGTCTTTCAGCCTTGAGGTCACCTTTCTGCAATCCTCCTTTCTTACCCAGACTCCCTCCCTGTCACTTTTTCTGAGATGACAGCATTTTTCTGGTATGACATCATTTCATTTCTCTCAGTCAGAATGTCCCCTAACTGGACCTAGGCCTACTAGGCCTATTCCAGGGAGTCTATGAATGGAGGGAGATCTAGGAGAAAGAGTAAAAGGCCTTGCTGGCATCTCCCTTCCTCCCTTCCTCCCTTTCTGATGTAGGGATGGATTTAATTGATCAAACTGATCAGGAGGCATCCCAAAGAATTACAAGACTCAGTGACTCCATTTCCCAAGTTTTATTGGAATACTGTGATGACCACAGAGAGAAGCTCCCAAAGGTGTCCCAAATAAGGAGAAGAAAATGGTTTAAATATAAATATATATGTACATATGGGTATTAGATTAGTGAGAAAAGTAGATTATCTCCTCATTATCTTTTTTTTTTTTTTGGTGGGGCAATGAGGGTTCCGTGACTTGCCCAGGGTCACACAGCTAATAACTGTCAAGTGTTGAATTGATCTGAATTGGCTGAATTTGAACTCAGGTCCCCCTGAGTCCAGGGCTGGTGCTTTATCCACTGTGTCACCTAGCTGCCCCTCCTCATTGTCTTAATCTCCCCTTGAGGGAGGTTCATATCCTAATTTGGACCTCCTGGAGTCCTAAGACAACCCCCAAGTTGGGTACCTTTTTCCTTGGGGGTGTGTTTTGGGGGTCTACACATCATAAGGTGAACCTAAGGACACATTTGGTCCTTTCTGCCCATGTTCATAAAGACATGCTTAGACTTGTCAGAGCCAGAGGGTCTCTCTGTTTTTGGTATCTCTTTACTTAAGATCTGGTTTCTAGGTGTCCTGTCATCTAGGAATATTAATGACTATTCATGGTTAATGGTGCCTAGTTACAGTCTCTGTTGATGGTGAGGGTTGATAGGGACTTGAACCCTCTTGGTTACAGTACTGTTGATAAGAACACAAACCTTAGTTTCTCTGTTAACCCTTTCAGGTACTAATTTTAATAAGGACTCAAGCCTCAGTTTCTCTGTTAACCCTGTTTAGCTACAGTTGATAGCTTATCTGTTAACTCTTTTAGCCTCTTCCATCAATTCCATTTTTTCAATTGCCTTTTGTGAGCCCCCAGATAATTCTAACTCATTCAGGGGAAAACAAGCAGGGCATTACAACATTGGGCGGCAGGAGTAAGTCATTTGGGGATACCCTTCAGCCTTTCCCTTTTCCCCTCTCCTAATGACAAGGCAGGTTTTATAGCAGAAATGCTTCTCATGTTTTGGGCTGGTATTTCTCCTCAAGTATTTTCATCTAAAATTGCTATTCTGCATTATTCTTCAAGCATGACATTTATGAGAAAATAATCATTAATAATGGATTTCTTGGGGGGACCCAGAGATCAGTTCCTCAGTCCTCCCCACCACCACCCCCAGTCCAGAAAGTTCAGATCTTGCCTGGGACAAACCCAAAGGAACAAAAGAAATGGGGATTGATTCTTTTGTCTAGCTCAGTGAACTGATGGGATCACACCACACCCAGATAATGGACTTTGTCTTAAGGAACTTGAGTGAGGGTCTTCTCCCTGCTGTCATCTGTAGAGTTCATTTTAATTTAGACCACTCTCAAGTCATGTCAACCAATGGAATTGAATGTTGCTAACCATTTAACTTTGATCAATGTACAAATGACCTACCTCCACCAAAAGAGGGTAAACCCCCTTGTCCCCCATGCCCCCCAAGAGCTCTCCATCTTGACTGGTGCTTGGCTCTCTCTCTGCTCTTGGCTCTTCCTCTTAGGACAGTGTAGGTTTTGTAGGTCTTCTGAACTCTCCTTGAGACCATGTGCTGTCTCTCTGAGAGACAGCATGGATTTTCTGGGGCTTTTCTCCTTCTCCAGTTAACTGCCATGCTAAAGCTTTCTCTACTTGGTGGTCAATCCTTTACTGGTATATAATATTAATAAACAGCAAAATGCTTACTACCCAAACTGGTGCAATAACAATTAATTTTAAAAACATAGTTTTGGTGGGGCAGCTAGGTGGCGCAGTGGATAGAGCACCGGCCCTGGATTCAGGAGGACCTGAGTTCAAATCCGGCCTCAGACACTTAACACTTACTAGCTGTGTGACCCTGGGCAAGTCGCTTAACCCCAATTGCCTCACTAAAAAAAAAAAAACACAAAAAAAACATAGTTTGGGTGTAATAATTTAACAATTTAAAAATACACATTAATAGGAAATGCTGCTGTGATCAATAAAAATCAAAAGGGAAAAAAATAAGAGGCAGTCCATCATTTGCTTCTACACCAGGTGGAGACTATGGTGAATGTCCTCAGGAATCAAAAAGCTAGGCCTTTGAGGCTCAAGTTACCCATGTGTTCTGTTGTTCTGAGCAGCTGGTATTCTGGAAAGTATTTCTTTAGGGAGATAGCCATGTTTTCTAGGTGAGAACAATTCATTATCCCTCTAGCCGACAATTAATCAGGGAATAATCAGCTGAGACTAGTGACCTCCTAATGATGAATGATCTCTGGTATCATGTGACCTGGCATCATGGCCCTGACAGAACTTCAGAAGTTAGATTTCAGGAGTCAGGAAACTCTTTGAACTATCAAAGATCCTGCAATCTCTGAAGCCACTGGGAGATAGCTAAAAGCCACAAGGAAAGGAAAGAATAAGAAGGAGGGAACCCCATTGGCAGTGAATAATTTATGGCCTGGACATAAGGTGCAAGCCATAATGCATGTCTGTGTTTGCTTACACAGGATTTTTTGTTTGTTTGTTTTGGTGAGGCAATTGGGGTTAAGTGACTTGCCCAGGGCGACACAGCTAGTAAGTATTAAGTGTCTGAGGCCATATTTGAACTCATGTCCTCTTGACTCCAGGGCCAGTGCTCTATCCACTGCGCCATCTAGCTGCCCCCCTACACAGGATTTTTTTTTTTAAATCCGTTTCATTTACTTTCCACTTATACTTAAACTGTAGCCAATAAAACAACAAGCACCTATTAAGCAACATGTTGTACATGAAACAATGTGTACCAAAATAGCTATCCACAGAGTACATACAAAATAACAAGGCATTTTAAGATCGAGGGGGCTTCCGGCCTCTAAGCAGAGATGTGTAGAATGAGAAAGGTTTTCAAGTGTGTGTGGGGGGGGGGGGGGAGAGGGGCGGGGGAGAGAAGAGTTTTTTGTAAGTTTATTTGTGACAAGGGAGGGCTTGAGGGAGGGGAGGGGCGGGGTGTCATTCTAGTGATAATGATTCCGGAAAGAAAGGAAAGAGCATCAAGGAAACATTTTAAGAAAGATGCTACAAAAAAGAGAAGGCAGTTTAGACTCAGGCACAGACCTGCGGCGGAACAGCTTTGGAAGGAGCATGGTCCAATTTGCTTACCTGCCTTAAACACAGACACACACACTCCAAAATGTAGCGCGTTTTTCAGGTTTTTCTAGGCAATCCTCTGTCATTTCTTGTTCGTACATGGAAAGTTCATGTTTGTTGATGTCTGTCAACTTCAAAATAATACAAAATTATCCTTTAAAAAATGAGGTGTGGCCCTGGAGTCCGGCCTCAGACACTTAACACTTAAACTAGTCGTGTGACCCTGGGCAAGTCACTTAACCCCAATTGCCTCACTAAAAATAAAAATAATAATAATAATAATAATAATAATGAGGGGAGGTCGGGCACTTGGGATGGGGAATCTGGAAAAGCTTTACGTCGAAGGTGATGCCAGGAGAGGAAGGGCAGGTGAGGAGGGAGAGAGCCCCTGCAAAAGCCCGGAGAGGGGAGATGGAGTGTCTTGCGCGAGCATCCGGAAGAAAGGGAGTTTGGCTGAATTACAGAATGCAGGAAGGGAAGGAATAAGGTTGAAAGGTCGATTAGAGTCATTTTGTGACGGATTTTCCACGCGAAACAGAGTTTCTATTTCTCCCCGCGGCAAAGGAGAGCCACTGGTAGGGTAACGATGTAGTCAGCAAAATCAGTTTGGCAGGTCGGGGGAAGATGTGGTGGAGAAAGGAGAGCGCTGAGGCGGGGATTCCAGTCCGGAGGCGAGAGGTAATGAATGGCCAGGCCCGCAGTTCATTGCCCGGTTCTGGGGCTGAAATATTTGGGAAAAGCTGGATGGAAGAGGTGTGACTTGGGCTGTGCCTCGAGATCAGGAAATGTGGAGAGAAGGGAGGAGCATCGAGAAGCGGCCCAATTGTTAATGGGGACGGACTCTGTATACAAATAAAGATTGAACGAAACCAATCCAAGAGTGAAACGAATCTGCCTCGGTCCCATCGAGATAAGGAAATGCCAAATACTGCAGAGGTAGCTCAGGTCCTGGTCCACGTAGTAAGTTGCTTTGAATGTTAGCCTTGAATGATGTCTGTCTTCCGGATGCCGGGCGAGAAACGTCACAAGAGGGCAGGCAATATTCAGATGAGGAGTGTTTGGGTGCCGTTTTCTCCGATGAGTTGGTTACTTCCTCTGGAAAATAAAGATTTGAGTGTCGGAGGATCCTGGCGACGTTTGCATGTTGCTCGGTTTGCAATGCTTTGAGATTCCCGTGTTTTGCGTGGCTGTATCTTGCTGTGTGGGATGTCGAAGTGTTGTGTTAGTGACCGTATCTGTAATGTGTGTGTGCGTCGATGGCGTGGGCGTGCATGGCGTCGCAAAGCATACTTACCTGGCAGGGGTGATTCCATGATCACGAAGGTGGTTTCCCCAGGGCGAGGCTTATCCATTGCACTCCGGATGGGCTGACCCCTGCGATTTCCCCAAATGCGGGAAACTCGACTGCATAATTTGTGGTAGTGGGGGACTGCGTTCGCGCTCTCCCCTGGTATGTGGTGTTGAAAAGCAGACTTATGTAACTTTTCCGCGTAGTATTTTTCTTTTATTGTAGTTTGTATGCTTGGCTACTTCCTTATCGTGTTTTTTCTTATGAGTTCTCTTCGTATATTACTGATTCGGAGTACGTAAGTGTACTGACTCTCCTGCCGGTTGTCAGTGTAGGAGCAGAAAAATCAAATGCGAAATTGTTAAGTAGAGCAGGGGTCTTCACTCGAGCTCTATTTTGCATTTTCTACTTGGTGCTTTTCTCTTTGACCCCCCTTTCATCGACTAGAGGTTTTTTTTTTTTCCTTATGCTTACTAATTCCAGAAACTTTATTTTCATATACAGTCTTTTTTTTTTAAGTGAGGCAATGGGGGTTAAGTGACTTGCCCAGGGTCACACAGCTAGTAAGTGTTAAGTGTCTGAGGCCGGATTTGAACTCGGGTACTCCTGAATCCAGGGCCAGTGCTTTATCCACTGTGTCACCTAGCTGCCCCCTTCGTTTATTTCTTGACGAACATTTCCCAGATCCTGTCTGGCCCATCCTGGCAGGATCTTGCCTTGTGGCCCCAGCTAAAAATGGGAGGTCACTCCGTGACTTCTCGGAACACTCCCTAAAAATATTTGGGAAGTCACGTCTCAAAAAAGAAAAGAAAACAAAACAAACAAAAAAACAAAAACAGTTGGATTAGAATTTGGGAATTAATTCACCTGGACTTTCGGGATTGAATTTATTATAATGTGTTCCTCCTCCACCCCTACTCCTAATGATCTCAATCTGAATTCACAGTTACAAACGGTGCTCTATCCACTGCGCCACCTAGCTGCCCCTGCACATTCATTTTAAAAGAACTCTCTCTCTCTCTCTCTCTCTCTCTCTCTCTCTCTCTCTCTCTCTCTCTCTCTTTCACTCACACACACACACACACACACACTGACAATATGAGAAACTGTGTAAAACTTGATTTCAATTTTGATCAGAATAAATTTAAGTTTTACAATCATTTGGCATTATATAAGAAAACGTGCTAATATGCAAAGGAGAAATTCATTGGAATGAAAAAAATTCGTTCTTGAGGATAGACTTGGTATATGATTTTCTTTTTCAGGACAATTGGGGTTAAGTGACTTGACCAGGGTCACACAGCTAGTGTCAAGTGTCTGAGGCTGGATTTGAACTCAGGTCCTCCTGAGTCCAGCTGCTGCTCTATCCACTGCGCCACCTAGCTGCCCCAGTATATGATTTAAAAAAAAAAAAAGGTATGGAGGACTGAAGATGCAGTGAAGGTAAATGAAGTGTAAAAATCAGAGTATTCAAAGACTGATTTGAGGCAAATTTGGATCTCATTGAGATAAGAAGGAGATGAAAAGATTTCTATGCCTGTGAGTTTGTGAGCACTCCATAGAGAAATGCCTGTTTGAACTAGTTTTGAGATTTCTCATGAACTCTGAGTTTTATTTCATCAATTTGGAGATTCTTGTTGATGTGGGGAAATAGTCATGGAACATGCTTTAAAGTTACAGTATTCTATCCAGCTACAACATTTATCAAGGGGAGAACATAGAAATAAATTGGCGGCATGGAATTATTTAAGTATAGCACTGAAATTCTGTCCTTGAAGGATCAATAGAAGGAGATGTTCTCATGTTTATGTAGGAAATATACATTCACACTTTCATTGCTATGTAATAGAGGTTTCTTTTGCTTGCGATTTCTGTTACATAAGAGCCTCATGAACCCCTTAAAGGAAAGATGGGAATACAAGACTGTCCTGTTAATCTTTGGAAATAGACTTACTAAAAGTAGTGGGTCCTGTAAATGTGTAGTGCTGGCAATCAATGTGTCTTGGGAAAACTGGAATTCTGCATGCCACCATTTGTAACTAGAATGAGATTTGATTTGACATATAATTCGACTGTATAATTTTCATAATCAGTAGTCAAATTGTCATATAAATCACTTCTATACTATAAGCAAACTTGTAAATCCCCTGATTTTGTCTGTGAGTGTTTGTGTTGGGGGGGGGGGGAGAAGGAGAAATCTCAGTTTCCCAATAAACAAATTCACTATTTTAGGATTCTCAAGGTTTCTTCTTTTACAGAATTGACAAGATTTAATGGCCTCCCCATTAAGTTCAAAGGACTTAAGATCTAGCAAGTCCCCAAAGAACTTTACAGACAATAAGAATTTAATACTAGCACTTCAAATTATTGGGCCTATTTTTAGGTATGTGGGTATGAGTTTTGGGGGGTGGGATTTTTTTTTTTATTTGTTTATGGGGGGGGGTGTTTGCTTTTAAATCAATTTCTGTGACTGCATTTTGTTTGGCCAGAAGTTGGTTTGGTTTTGTATTGTTTTAGCTACCAGTCTCTCAAACATTTCTTATAAGTTGTGCTTTTGTCCTTCATTCTCAAAGAGGAGCATGACATCGGGGTGATGTCATGCCTTGCAGGGAAGTGGATTTAAGTTGTGGAGGACTGTGCAAGGTCACCAATCTCTCTCCTCCAGAGCCATCTGGGTCCAGTGGCAAGATATACACCAGAACAACTGGAGATGGCCCCGGATTTTTAAGTCAATTGGGGTTAAGGGACTTACCTAGGGTCGTACAGCTAGTTAGTGTCTGAGGTGAGATTTGAATTCAGGTCCTTTTGACTGTAGGGCCAGTTCTTTATCCACTGTGCCACCTAGCTGCTCCCTGTTAGAATGTAAATTGCCTGGTACTGATTAAAATACCCCAGTATCAACCAACAGGGGTTAAGATTGCACCATGATAAGTGAATACAAAACACCTAATTCATAGCCTCATGTATGTTGTGTATGCACACCTGCATATGCGTATACCTGCATGCATGTATCTACCATGTATGTCACTGACAAGAGCACCACAAGTCTGTTAAAATTGCATCTCTAATATTACTCCATTTACCCCAACTAAAGGAAAACTGATATACACTTTTTTCCTTCATCGATTTGAATTGGAAACTGCCTCCACAAGCACAGTTTGACCATGGAGAGATTGTCTAGTCCTGGTCCTTGTCCTTGATCTTGGCACAGCCCCTATATCACCAGCTTATCTGATTCTCTCCTGACCATGTGGTCCATGCTGTGCATGCCTCCTTCTGCTCACCCTTCCACCTCACCTGGTTTCCCAGCTCTGCTCAGTCATCTCATCTCCCATCTCCTCCAGAGAATCAAACTTTATCCATGTCTCCAGTTTTTTTTGTTTGTTTGGTTGGTTGGTTTTGGTGAGGCAATTGGGGTTAAGTGACTTGCCCAGGGTCACAGAGCTAGTAAGTGTCAAGTGTCTGAGGCCGGATTTGAACTCAGGTCCTCCTGAATCCAGGGCCTGTGCTCTATCCACTGTGCCACCTAGCTGCCCCTTAGGTCTCCAGTTTTTAAGCCCCATCACTTCCCCAGTCCACTTTGAACAGCCTGCTGCTGCACGTAGGTAGTCAAATGGATCTGTATCTACTCTTTGATCTAGGCTGAGTTCTTTCCCATTCATTGTCTCTGAGGGAAAAATCCATCCTCTTCTCTATAATTCTTGGGAACTCAGCAGCATCGAAGTGACAAAGGCTCTTTCTTTTCTTTTTTTTTTTCTTTTTAGCGAGGCAATTGGGGTTAAGTGACTTGCCCAGGGTCACACAGCTAGTAAGTGTCAAGTGTCTGAGGCCAGATTTGAACTCAGGTCCTCCTGACTCCAGGGCCTATGCTCTATCCACTGGGCCACCTAGCTGCCCCGGCTCTTTATTTTCTTCTCATGAGAAGGAGGCACCCTAGGGTGCAGCTAGTGGGTGCCCAGAAAGGAGGCTTACAGGCCCTGTTTTATACCCTAGTCCCTAACGCAAATGGACCCTCCCCTGTTTCATCACTCGTCTGATTACTCAAGGGTTACAATCTGCTCACAAAAACTAGCTAATCGGAATGCAGTATTCCCACCCCTCTTCCTTGTATGGGCATAACTCAGGAGTGGACCTTATACTTCCTTATGTGGACAGAACTCTGGATTGGACCTTATTGAGACCAGGGCTCCTTGAACCATGTGATTGCGTTAACCTGAGGGGGAGGAGGGGATCTGAGACCTTTGTCCTACAAACAGGTCAGGAGGAGTATGACTGACCATTATATCCACATTGAGAGGAGACAACTACCCATTTTCTCACATTGTCCACATGGCCTAGTGTGATCTCACCTCTTCTCTACCTTGTTGGGAATGCCTTAGGGACTCATACTGACGAAGCTGAGCTGAAACTGGTCTTTCCTGGAAAATACCTATTCAGATTCTCTCTGTATCCCAAATATGCACCAGCCTGGTATCCTCATCATCTCCTCCCTTCTCCTCATAGACTGTTTTGCCCACTTGGAATGGCTGTCCTATGAAAGTGAGATTAGATTTAGTCAGGTGTGTCCAGAGAGGAGGGATAAATTGTCAAGAGATTTACACTCAAAGAATAGAAAGAACAATTTCCTAAGGACTGATTAGTGTTGACCCTCAGGAGGATGGACAAGTTCAGGAGCTTATGAGTTCCCCATCACTTGAAATATTTAAGCAGACACTGAATGACCACTGAGATGTTGTGGAAGGAATTCCTGTGTGGGTAGACTAAATAACCTCCCTGATCTCTTCTTGTTCTTGGCTTTTATGATTCTGTGCTATGCAATGTTTATTCCCATGCTTCTTCTATTCCTCCTGACTGAAATGTCTGTTTCCTTTTCTCTCCTGTCCAAATATTACCCATTCTTTAAGGCCCATCTCAAGTCCCTTGTCCAACTAGTCCAGGAACTAGGACCTCTTCTTCTCCTAAACTTTTACAAGCTTCAGAGTCAACACAATCCAGCACTTTACTTTATGCTGTTTTGTACTGTTCTAAATTGCTCTGTATGTGTTTGTTAGAGGCTGCTAGCTAGGTCTCTAGAAGTTACTGCTGTTGTTAAGTCACTTCTAATTGATTCTTCCTGACCCCATACTGTCCATGGGGTTTTCTTGTCAAGGGTCCTGGAATGGTTTGCCATTTTTTTTCTCCAGTGGAGTAAGGCAGAGGTTAAGCCACTTGCCCAGAGTCATGCAGCTAGCTAGGAAGTATCTGAGGGTCAGATTTGAAACTAGGTCATCCTCATTCCAGGCACAGTGCTCTATCTACTGAGCCATCTAGCTGCCCCTGAGTCAGGAAGACTTGAGTTCAAAGCCAGCCTCCAGCACTTTGCAAACTTAAATTGTTTATTATGTAAACTTTATTGTTATTCTTCATCTTGTTCATCCTAGTTGTATTTCTGAGTTCCTGGAGAGCAGAGCCTGGTGCATATCCTCTCTGTTTATCCTCCACCTTGCTTAGTTTAGCACATGGTAGCCACTCAGATCCATATTTACTGGCTTTGGTTGAAGAAGATTGGGTTGTGGGGCCTGCTTAGGCTACTATCAAGTCACCGGTACAATCCATCACACAGTATGTCCTACGTGATGAAGCCCAGTCTCCTCTGACAAGCATTAGAGGCTCTCCATCTGACTGACTTGCTGCAGCACTGCCTTGTTCAAGGCACAGGTGGCCCCAACAGTACATAACTACTTCTCAGTTTCCTCTATTCTTCTTCCCAGCCTTTTTGACTACTTCTAAAAAGGCAAGACAATTCATCTGTTGGGCAGAAAGGGTATAGTAGCTAGATCCAGTAGTCCTGATGAGGACTACTACTCTGAGGCTGCCCTTTCTTTTATAATTTGGGTTCAGGTAACCCAGGCTTCTGGGCTAGGCTTCTTGCTGCATAGCTGCAAGTATTAACAGGAAGGATAAGAAGAGAGAGTCAGGGAACTGACTCTCTGGGAAATCTTTGTTACCTGACTTTTTTCCTCAGGTGTCCCTGAGAAGAGAGGCTTCAAAAGATCAAGCTACAATATAGGGTCTCAAGGCTTAAACATTGTACCTCAAAGCAACAGTGTTTAGTTGTGGGCTCTGTTTGGGACAAACTGCCTCAGTTTATCCAAATAACTCGAGGAGACCACCAAGTCAAGCAGAGACAGATTTATCACATCCTCATGAGGACAGGCAAAACCCAATTACACATTGAAGTCTTGCAAAGATATTCCCAATCCTCTAGGTTTTTATAGTAATCTTGAAAAGGACCGTCCCCACCTACAGCTAGGGTAGATGAGCTCACAATCTAACATCCAATCCTGTCTCACCCAAGGTGCGTACCCAGCTCGTGATCCATGTATGGAGACATGTCCAAGAACAAAGGGGAGAAGGGGAAGGGGTACAAGTCTGAGGAATGTCAAAGAAAGAGGGAGGCAGAAATCACTCCCTTATCTGCCATGACAGAGACTGGGATTCTGACATGTGAGAGGGGAGTTTTTTTTATTACAGGCCATAAACTAAGGTGCAGCTGGCATGTGGGAACTAAGCAGAAGTAAAGTAAATAGTGCTAATTGGTAGGACTGTGACAAGTAATAAAACTTACTGGGGCACTGGATATCTCCCAGACCCCATCCCCAAAGTTTACAGAACTGTCACACGCCCATTTCTCAACAATAAAACTTAAAGGAGACGGTGAGAATTTGACAAGCAATTAACTTTTAGGCAAAGCAAGAGGCTAGCTATTCTGGGGGGGGGGGGGCTAGGTATCTTTCATACTCCATCTGACTCAAATCCATAATTGTCCCACACAGGCTCCAAGTTATTTTAAACTGAAGTGCTATTACATAGGGTTTTTAAAAAATCTATGTTAAATTTAAAATAATCGTACTCAAACTGTCATTGATGTTTTTGTCCACTCCTTCATGTTTTTTGGAGGCCTGAGATGAAGAAAGTGAGGAAGGGGAAATGAAAGGGAAAGAGCTGAAGGGAGGAGGGCCATGCAAATATGGAGCAAGCCAGTAGGCAAGGGGTTCTGGGTGGCAGGAAAGGGTCTCCTTGCCCGAAGAAAGTGCTACAACCCTGGTAAAAGTCCTTTTTCCGGGGTGTTTTTCGACGCTGGTCTGGTGGGGTAATGATCAAGGCTGGAGGGCGTTTTGTCGGGCGTAGGAGGTGGCTGAGGGAAGGGAGAGGCTTGGTCAAGGTTTGCCGTGGGCGCGAGTGGAAAAGGGTGCAGTTGCGAAGGGGTGAGGGGAGTGCGAGGCTTGGTGCTTACGCTTCTCGGCCTTTTGGCTAAGATCAAGTGTAGTATCTGTTCTTATCAGTTTAATATCTGATACGTCTCTATCTGAGGACGATATATTAAAATGGGATTTTTGGAGCCGGGAGATGGACTAGGAGCTTGCTCTGTCTACTCCGCGCATTGACCCAGTATTGCAGCGCTTCTGGGAACGGTGCATTTCCCCTTAGGGAATAACTTTCTGTGCAAAAGGAAAGTGTGATAGACCTGTTGTTTCTTAGTTGTCAAGACCATAACGCTATTTTCAGGGAGCAGCTAGGTGGCGAAGTGGGTAAAGCACCGGCCCTGGATTCAGGAGTTCCTGAGTTCAAATCCGGCCTCAGACACTTGACGCTTGGACAAGTCACAACCCCCATTGCCCTGCAAGAAAAATAAATTTAAAAAAATTTTAAGAAGGCTATTTTTCACTTTCTGTTCTAGCAACTTAGTCTTTTCTCAAGACAGATAAGAACAGAACTTCAGTAAAAGAATGAAGGAGTTTCTCTGTGTAAATGTCTTTTCAGATACCATCGGTTCTTGCAATTGTCATAAGTCCTTCAGAGTTATATTGAATCATTGCCTTGCTCTGAAAATAACCACGTGCTTCCCAGCACATCATCTTACACTATTGCTGTTATTTTGTATGTAGGACATTTCACTCTGCTTCAGTTCATTGTAGGTCTTTCCAGGTGTTCTGACAGAATCCCGTTTATCATAACATTGTTATAGTACCTTAAACTTAACAAAGAATTTTCTTCACAATAGCCCAGCAAAGTAGGTATACCGTAGGGTTTTGCCATTATAGTCAATCATCATAACTATGTCCCCTCCATCTTTATTCCCTTCCCATGATATTTGTTTTCTACCTTCTTTTACCCTATTCCTCCTCAAAAGTGTTTTACTTCTGGCTGCCCCCCTCCTTTTCTTTCGCCCTTCCCTCCTTAGCCTCTTCCCCTCCTACTTTCCTGTAGGGTTAAATAGATTACTCCCTCCCAATTGGGTGTGTATGTTATTTCCTCCTTGAGCCCACTCTGATGAGATTAAGGTCTTTGAGCTAATTCTGTGTTGTAGACTTTTCTTCCTCCCTCCTTCCTCAACCCTCCCTAAGATACCAAGGAATTTAACATAAGGATTCTCTCTTTTCTCAAGAAAACAACAGTAAGCTAAGCTTGCTCCTACGCCCACGCTAAACTCGCAAGTCCCAAACCGACCCCCACAACAACCTCAATTTCTGGATGAAAATGGTCACTACGACAACAGTACTATTGAATGGCAAGCAACAAAAACTCATCACAAACTGAAAAACCAAACCACAGAGCCTGGGTGGCTCTTTCATCACAACTGCGTGTACAGTCAGAATTGGCATCAACACAGCGACCAACTGAGATTCCAGCGGACTAGTGAAAGTAAGCTCCCCATCTTCTAACAGAGAGGTGATGGATATACTCAGGGTGCAGAATGAGAGGAGGTTTCGTTTTTGGTTTTATTTTGCCTGTCTATTCATACTTCTTACACCGGGGTTTGTTTTCCTAGTAATAAAAGGTGATACAGAGAAACCAAAAGAAAAAAAAATTCTTGTTCACTTAAAAATATCTATAATTCCATGCCAAGACTTGGTAATTTGCCCAGAATTGTCGTGAGCACCGATATCCATCATGTACCCCGGTCAGATTACCATTAGATTGTTTTTTTCCTGACTCGTGTGCTTTTGGCGCCTGATATTCCTAAAACATTGAAGACCTTGAAAAAAAAAAAGTGAAGCAACATATCTCTCCTAAAACATAACGCTCTTCAATTATCACTTTGGGGTAAAAAACGCAGGTACCAACACATGCAAGTTACGCCTCAGGAGATAAACCTCGGCAAACACCTCGAAAGCACAGGATCGAGATCTACTTTTTGAAGACTGCAAATCAGGGGCATTTGGGGAAATCGCAGGGGTCAGCCCATCCTGAGTGCAATGGATGGGCCTTGCCCTGGGGAAGCCACCTTTGTGATCATGGAATCACCCCTGCCAGGTAAGTATGCCTACAAGCCCCACGCTCCACAACCCCCTACACATTCACACACTCTAAACACGCGATCACTCAACCGACGCTCCCAATGCTCAACCACACACGCTCCACACACAAAAACACACGCAAACCCCCAAGAGTTTCAACCCCTACCAACCCCCCTAGTCCGGCCACGCTCAAAATCCACCTTTACACACACACAACAGCACACACACTCTATCGGCTTAGAGAGAATGCCCACAGAGGTCTCCTCATCTGCATAGAGGTCTGTCCTAATGACGTCACCCACCACACCTGCCTGCCCCACCGAGACCGCCATCTATTGGCGATCAGCAGTAACTCGGACCGTGCTCCGACAAAGACTTCCAGTACAGAACAGGAATTTGCCAAATTCAGCATGAGCTCTTGTGAGAGAATAGTGAGAAGCGATGATGTCTCTAGTAATCTGCATGTAACGGGTGCCACATTGTTCGTTTGTGATCTAGTTCATAATTGAATTTGGAGGGGGGTGGGGGTGGGGGTGTGGGCAATGAGGGTTAAGTAACTTGCCCAAGGTCACACAGCTAGTAAGTGTCAAGTGCCTGAGGCCAGATTTTAAACTCAGGTCCTCCTGAATCCAGGGCCAGTGCTCTTTCATACTGTGCCACCTAGCTGCCCTTTATCTATGGTTATTTTAAAAGGAATATCTCTAACTACCCTTCTTTCAGGACTTTGTTGGTGATCTATAAAAATGCTAATGATTTATGTGGGTTTATTTGTTTCTGCTATTTTGCTGAAATTGTTGTTTCAACTAAGTCCTTAGCTGAATATCTAGAGTTTTCCAAGTATGCGCTCATAATGCCTGCCGAAAGAGTTTTATACGTCATTGGCCCATATCTGATTCCTTCAAAATTCCTTTTCTAAAAAAATTATTTATTTTATTTATTTTTTAAAAATAAAAGTATTTTATTATTTCCAGTTACATGTAGAAATAGTTTTTCAACAATTGTTTATATAAGATTTCCAATTTC
The DNA here is from genome assembly GCF_019393635.1 of Dromiciops gliroides. Classification (NCBI taxonomy): domain Eukaryota; kingdom Metazoa; phylum Chordata; class Mammalia; order Microbiotheria; family Microbiotheriidae; genus Dromiciops; species Dromiciops gliroides. The sequence goes on from NC_057863.1 coordinate 351,384,447, forward strand.
AAATTTTTCTCCCTCCCTCCCCCCTCCCCTCGAGAGAGGCACTCTGAGATATATATATATATATATACAGACACACACATATACACACACACACACACATAATAACATTAAACATATTTGTTCATTAGTCATGTTATAGGAGAAGGATCAGAGCACAAAGGAGAACCTCAAATCAGAAAATGAATAGCATCAAAATACAAAGAAATAGTATGGTCCAATCAGCATCCACATTCTACATTTTCCTTCCCCCCCCCCCCCCATTGGAGAGCCTTTTCCATCATAGAGTCCTTTGGAACATTCTTGTTCCTTTGGATTGGTGAGAAGAATCTAGTCTGTCACAGTTGATCAACACATAATGTTGATAATACTGTGTATAATGTTCTTCTGGTTCTTCTCCATCTCACTCAAGCATCAGTTCATGCAAGTCCTTCCAGGTTTATCTGAAACTCCACCTGCTCATCAGTTCTTACAGCACAATAGAATTCCATTACATTCATATACCACAACTTGTTCAGACCATTCCCCAATTGATGGACATCCCCTCAATTTCCAAATTCCTGCCACCGCAAAAAAGAGCAGCTATAAATATTTTGTACATGTGGGGTCCTTTTCCCTTTTTGACGATGGTATTGCTGGGTTCAAAGGATATGCAACAGCTTTATAGCCCTTTGGGCATAATTCCAAATTGCTCTCTCAGAATGGTTGGATCAGTTCACAGCTCCACCAACAATGCATTAGTGTTCCAATTTTTCCACAGCTTTGCCAACATTTATTATTTTCCTTTTTGTCGTATTAGACAATCTGATAGGTGTCAGGTGGTACATTAGAGTCATTTTAATTTGCAACTCTCTAATCAATAGTGATTTAGAGCATTTTTTTCATATGGCAATAGATAGCTTTGATTTCTTTATCACAAAACTGCCTGTTCATATCCTTTGACATTTCTCAATTGGGGAATGACTTGGATTCATATAAATTTGATTTAGTTCCCTATATATTTTAGAAATGAGGGCCTTTACCAGAGGCCATAAAAATTGTTTCCCAGCTTTCTGTATCCCTTCTAATTTTGGATGCATTGCTTCTGTTTGTACAAAAACTTTTAAATTAATGTAATCAAAGTCATCTATTTTGCATTTTATAATATTCTCTATCTCTTGTTTTGGTCATAAACTGCTCTCCTTTCCAAAGACCTGAAAGTTAGACTATTCCTTCTTCTCCTAATTTACCCATGGTATCACCTCTTATGTCTAAATCATGTATCCATTTTGACCCCGGAAGTCGATTCCTTCAAATTCTTCTTTACTACTATTGCTAGCGTTTCTAGTGCAATATTGAATTAATATGGGTGATGATGGTCATCCTTGTTTCACTCCTGATCTTATTGGAAGGCTTCTAGCTTAACCCCACAATAGATAATGCTTACTGATGCTTTTAAGTGGATGCTTCTTATCATTTTAAGGAAAAATCCCATTTAAACCTATGCTTTCAAGTGCTTTTTTGTATTGTCATGTTGTGTTTTTGTTTGTTTGTTTGTTTTGATGGGGCAATGAGGGGTTAAGTGACTTGCCCAGGGTCACACAGCTAGTTAAGTGTCAAGGTGTCTTGAGGCTTGGATTTGAACTCAGGTCCTCCTGAATGCAGGGCTGGTGCTTTATCCACTGCACCACCTAGCTGCCCCCTCAAGTGCTTTTAATAGGAATGAGTGTTTTATTTTATCAAACAGGTTTTCCTGCATCATTTGATTTAATCATGTTATTTTTGTTGCTTTTTTCTTGGTGGAATCAGTTTGTGTCCATAGTTTTCTTTATGTTCAACCAGCCCTGAATTCCCGGTGAAAATCCGCACTTAGACACAATGTACAAATCTTCTGATATTTGCTGTAGTCTCCTAGCTAGTATTTATTTTATTTAGGATTTTTTGCATCAACATTCATTAGTGAAATTGGTGTATAATTTCTTTTCTTTTCTTGCTCCTCCGAGTTGATGTATCAGCACCACATTTCTTTCATAAAAACTTTTCATACAAATCCTTCTCTGTGGATTATTGCAAATCGTTTTATTTAATATTGGAATTAATTGGTCTTAAAATGTTTGTAGAATTCACTTGGAAATCCCTCAGGTCCTGATGCTTCTTTTCTAAGAAAGCTCACAAAACTCATTTATGGTCTATTCAATTGCTTTTTCTAAAATAGGTTTATTTAGATATTCTATTTCCTCTTCTGTTAATTTGGGTAGTTTGTATTTTTGTAAGCATTCTCCCATTTCACTTAAATTGTTAGATTTATTGGTGTATAATAAGGCAAGATAATTTAACAATTGTTTTTTTATTTCATCTTCATTAGTGGTATAATCACACTTTCATTTTTGATATTAGTGACTTGGTTTACTTTTCTCTTTTTTAAAAATAATATTACCTGGGGGCACCGACCTTGAATTCAGGAGGACCTGAAGTCCAAATCCAGCCTCAGACCGCTCACACTTACTACCTATGTGGACCCTGGCAAGTCACTTAACTGTCATTGCCCCACCAAAACAAACAAACAAACTAATAATAATATTAGCCATCAACCAGGGGAGTGGCTGAACAAGTGTGTATATGAATGTAATGGAATACTATTTGCTGTAAAGAAATGATGAGATGGAGATTTCAGAGAAACCTTGAAAGACTTAAATGGATTGATGCTGAGTGAAGTGAGCAGAACCAGGAGAACACTGTACACAGTAACAGCCCACACTGTGTGATGGTCAGCTATGATAGACTTGGCTCTTCTCAGCAGTGGAATGATGCAAGACAACTCCAAAGGACTCATGATAGAAAATGTTCTTCACATCCAGAAAAAAGAACTGTGGACTCTGACTGCAGATTGAAACATACTGTTCTACTTTTTAGTGTTTTTTTTCTTTTTGAGGTTTTTCCCTTTGTGTTCTGATTCTTCTTTCACAACATGACTATGTAGAAATATGTTTAATGTGATTGTACATATATAGCCTATATCAGATGCCTTCTGTCTTGGGGAGGGAAGGGAGAGAGGGAGGAAAATTTGGAATTAAAAAGTGTATGAACAAATGTGGAAAAATTATCTTTAGGGCAGCTAGATGGCGCAGTGATTAGAGCACTGGTCCTGGATTCAGGAGAACCAGAGTTCAAATCCGACCTCAGACACTTGACACTTACTAGCTGTGTGGCCCGGGGCAAGTCACTTATCCCAGTTGCCCCACAAAATAAAAAAGAAAAGAAAAGAAAATTATCTTTACATGTAACTGGAAAATAATAAAATACTTTTATGATAAATAAAATAAAATTTAATTCAATTAAAATATTAACCAGGGTTTGGTTTTTTTTTCATAAAACAACTCAGTGTTATTTATTAATTCAATAGCTTTCTCACATTCAGTTTTATTAATGTCACCTTTAATTTCTCAGAATTTCCAATTTGATGTTTAATTGGGGATTTAATTTGTTCTTTTCTAAGTTTTAAAAATTGCATATCCAATCCATTGATCTACTCTGCCTCTATTCTACTGATGTAAGCATTTAGAGATATACATTTCTCTCTGATTACTGCTTTTGTTGCATCCCATAAGTTTTGGGTTTGCATCCCATTACTTATATAATGATTTATTGTTTCTATGTTTTGTTCTTGATTCACTCCTTTAAGATTAGGTTATTAGTCTCCAATTAAATTTTTTTTTTTGGTGAGGCAATTGGGTTAAGTGACTTGCCCAGGGTCACACAGCTAGCAAGTGTCAAGTGTCTGAGGCTGGATTTGAACTCAGGTCCTTCTGAATCCAGAGGTGATACTCTATCCACTGTGCCACCTAGCTGCCCCCTCCAATTAATTTTTGTTTTTTATTTTTTTTGCAGGGCAATGGGGTTAAGTGACTTGCCCAGGGTCACACAGCTAGTAAGCCTCAAGTGCCTAAGGCCGGATTTGAACTCAGGTACTCCTGAATCCGGGCCGGTGCTTTATCCACTGCGCCAACCTAGCTGCCCCTCCTCCAATTAATTTTTAATCTGTGTTTCCATGGTCCTTTTTATTAAATGTGATTTTTATGTCTTGTGATCTGAAAAGGATACATTAATATTCTGCTTTTTTGCATTTGGCTATCAGACACTTATGCCCTAATATATGGTCAGTTTTTGTAAATGAGCTATATACTGCTGAGAAAAGGTATATTCCGTTTTATTACTGTTTAATTCTCTCCATGTGTCTATCATACTAGCTTGTGTAAGGTTCTATTCATCTCCTTGACTTCTTTCTTATTGTATGTCTGGATTAGATTTCTCCAGTTCTGAGATGGGAATCTTGAAGTACCCTATTATTATAGTTTGTTTATCCATTCCCCCTGTACTTCATTTACTTTTTCCTTCAAAACTTTGGATTCTAAAGCATTTTGGTGCATATGTGTTTAGTATTGATATTACTTCATTATTGTTGGTATCTTTTAACATGTTGGAGTTTTCCCTGATTATCTCTTTTAATTAAACCCATTTTAGCTTGTACTTTGACAGAGATCATGATTGCTACCCCTGCTTTTTTTTTTTTAACATGAGCTGAAGCATAATAAATTCTACTCCAGCCCTTTATTGTTACTCCATATGTGTATCTCACTTTAAAATATTGTCTTTCTTTTGAATAGCATATTGTTGGCCTTCTGCTTTTTGATCCATTTGCCTATCTATTCCCATTTTCTTCTTTTCTTTTCTTTTTGTGGGACAATGAGGGTTAAGTGACTTGCCCAGGGTCACACAGCTCATAAGTGTCAAGTGTCTGAGGCCCGATCTGAACTCAGGTCCTGCTGAATCAGGGCCAATCACTTTGTCCACTGCGACACTTAGCTGCCCCTACCCCTTCACTTCTTCTTTTTTTTTTTTTTTGGCAGGGCAATGGGGGTTAAGTGACTTGCCCAGGGTCACACAGCTAGTAAGTGTCAAGTGTCTGAGGGGGCCGGATTTTAACTGCAAGTACTCCTGAATCTAGGGCCGGTGCTTAACCCACTGCGCCACCACCTAGCCACCCCCACTTTCAAAGTTATAATTACTAGTTTTGTATCCTACTTCATCCTACTTCCCCCACTGTTTTGTCCTTCCTTCTCTCTTTTTTGCCCTCTCTCCTCAGATATCTAATTTACCTGTGACCACTGCCTCCCTAATCCATACCCCTTCTGAGTCCTTATCCTGTCCTTTTGTTCTCCTATTTCTTTTTGTTCTATTTCTTTTTAAAATATTTTTCACATAGTAGTATTTTATTTTTCCCAATCACATGTAAAGATTGTTTCAACATTCTTTTTTTTTTTGTTTTTTGTTTGGGGGCAGGGCAATGAGGGTTAAGTGACTTGCCCAGGGTCACACAGCTAGTAAGTGCCCACGTGTCCTGAGGTTGGATTTGAACTCTGGTCCTCCTGGATCTAGGCTGGTGCTTTATCCACTTAGCCACCTAGCTGCCCTCAACATTCATTTTTGTAAGATTTTGAGTCCCACATTTTTCTCCCTGCCTTCTCCCAAGACAACAAGCAATCTGATATAGGTTAATCATCTTTCCACATTAGTCATGTTGTGAAAGAAAATCACAACAGAAGGAGAAAACTACGAGAAAGAAAAAACAAAACCAAGTGAAAATAGTATGGCTTAATCTGTATTCATATCCCAAAATTCTTTTTCTGGCTTTGGATAGCATTTCCCATCATGAGTCTTTCAGAATTGTTTGGGATCATTGTATTGCTGAGAAGAGCTAAGTCTATCATAGTTAATCATCATCATACAACATTGCTGTTACTGTGGATACTGTTCTCACTGGTTTTTGCTCATTTCATGTAAGTCTTTCCAGTTTTTCTGAAATCTGCCTGCTCATCATTTATTTATTTATTTATTTTGTTGGCGGGGCAATGGGGGTTAAGTGACTTGCCAGGTCACACAGCTAGTAAGTGTCAAGTGTCTGAGGCCGGATTTGAACTCAGGTACTCCTGAATCCAGGCCGGTGCTTTTATCCACTTCGCCACCTAGCCGCCCCTCATCATTTCTTATAGCACAACAGTGTTCCATTACTTTCATATGCCACAACTTGTTCTCAGCCCTTCCCTAACTGATGGGCATCCCCTCAATTTCCAGATCTTTGCTGCCACAAAAGAGCTGCTATAAATGTTTTTCGACATGTGGCCCTTTTCCCTTTTTTTGATCTCTTTTGGGATACAGACCTAGTAGTGGTATTGCTCAGGTCAAAGGTAGGCACAGTTTTAACATTTTTTTAATTTAAAAATTTTACATTTTTAAAATTTTGAGTAGAATTTTATTCTCCAAAATATATGTAAAAACAAAATTTTAACATCAATTAAAAAAAAAAATTTGTGTTCCAACTTCTCTTCACCCCTCCATTCCCACCCTCCAACCACAAGAACTCAAGCAATTCAAAATAAGTTATACATGAGTAGTCATGGAAAAATTCCCATATTAGCTAGTGAGAGAAACAGTCAAAAAACTCAAAACTTCAGATTAAGGAATTGTCAAAGAGGAAATGAAAAAAAATTTTTTTTAATGGTTTTCCATCTGTTTTCAGATACTATCAGTTCTTTCTCTGCAGATGGGCTGCAATCTTCATAAGTCTTTCAGCGGTTATATTGGATCATTGCCTTGCTGAAAATAGCCACATGCTTCCCATCAGATCATCCCCCACTATTGCTGTTTTTTTGTATACAGTACATTCACTCTGCTTCAGTTCATGTAGGTCTTTCCAGGTTTTTCTGACAGTATCCTGTTCATCATAACCTTTATATAGGGGCAGCTAGGTGGTGCCGTGGATAGAGCACTGGCCCTGGAGTCAGGAGTACCTGAGTTCAAATTCCCGTCCCTCAGACACTTAACACTTACTAGCTGTGTGACCCTGGCAAGTCACTTAACCCAATTGCCTCACACAAAAAAAAAAAAACAAAACAAAAAAAACCCCTTATATAGTACCTTAAAGCTTGACAGAGAATTTTCTTCATAAAAGCCCAGCCAAAGTAGGTACCATACGTTTTGCATATAATCAATCATCATAACTATTTCCCTCCATCCCACTCCCTTCCCAGTGACATTTACTCTATCTTCTTTTTACCTGTTCCTCCTCAGAGGTGTTTTACTTCTGACTATCCTCTCCCTCGCTCTGTACTTCCCTTTTTTCACCCTTCCTTTCTTATCCTCTTCCCCTCCTATTTTCCTGCAGGGTTAAATAGATTGCTCCTCCCAATGGGTATGAAAGGCTATTCCCTCCATGAGCCCACTCCAATGAGATCAGGGGTCCCTGAGAGCTAATTCTGTGTTCTAAATTTTTCTTCCTCCTCCCCTCCCCTCAACCCTCCCTATGAGATCAAGCCATTCGTATGTCATACTGGTGCAGTAATGCAGAACATCTTCATCTTCCTTGAAAGTGTTTGCTTTTTACTGCCTCTCCCTCAATCTGCCCTTCCTCCTTCCCTTCTCTCCCCCGCCCCACCTTTCTCCCTCCCCCCAGGGCAAAAATATATTACTATAACCTACTTGAGTATGTATGTTAGTCCTTCTTGAGCCAATTCTGATGATATTAAGGTTT